>NC_069505.1:435708100-435988100 GCF_027579735.1 Bombina bombina | reverse complement strand
TAACTGAGACTGAGCGCTTTACTGTGTGTGTAACTGAGACTGAGCGCTTTACTGTGTGTAACTGAGACTAAGCGCTTTACTGTATGTGTAACTGAGACTGAGCGCTTTACTGTGTGTGTAACTGAGACTGAGCACTTTACTGTGTGTGTAACTGAGACTGAGCACTTTACTGTGTGTGTAACTGAGACTGAGCACTTTACTGTGTGTATAAGTGAGACTGAGCATTTTACTGTGTAAGTAACTGAGACTGAGCGTTTTACTGTGTGTAACTGAGACTGAGCGCTTTACTGTGTGTGTAACTAAGACTGAGCTCTTTACTGTGTGTGTAACTAAGACTGAGCGCTTTACTGTGTGTGTAACTAAGACTGAGCTCTTTACTGTGTATGTAACTGAGACTGAGCACTTTACTCTGTGTGTAACTGACACTAAGCTCTTTATTGTCTGTTTGCGACTGAGAACTTTACTGTGTGTTTTAATGAGACTGAGCACTTTAATGTGTGTGAGACTTAGCACTTTACTGTGTGTGTAACTGAGACTGAGCATTTTACTGTGTAAGTAACTGAGACTGAGCACTTTACTGTGTGTGTAACTGAGACTGAGCACTTTACTGTGTGTGTAACTGAGACTGAGCACTTTACTGTGTGTATAACTGAGACTGAGCATTTTACTGTGTGTGTAATTGAGACTAAGCACTTTACTGTGTGTATATCTGAGACTGAGCATTTTACTGTGTAAGTAACTGAGACTGAGCACTTTACTGTGTGTATAACCGAGACTGAGCATTTTACTGTGTAAGTAACAGACTGAGCACTTTACTGTGTGTATAACTGAGACTGAGCATTTTACTGTGTAAGTAACTGAGACTGAGCACTTTACTGTGTGTGTAACTGACACTGAGCTCTTTATTGTCTGTTTGCAACTGAGCACTTTACCGTGTGTCTTACTGAGACTGAGCGCTTTACTGTGTGTGTGAGACTTAGCGCTTTACTGTGTGTGTAACGGAGACTGAGCACTTTACTGTGTGTATAACTGAGACTGAGCATTTTACTGTGTAAGTAACTGAGACTGAGCATTTTACTGTGTGTGTAATTGAGGCTAAGCACTTTACTGTGTGTATATCTGAGACTGAGCATTTTACTGTGTAAGTAACTGAGACTGAGCACTTTACTGTGTGTATAACCGAGACTGAGCATTTTACTGTGTAAGTAACAGACTGAGCACTTTACTGTGTGTATAACTGAGACTGAGCATTTTACTGTGTAGGTAACTGAGACTGAGCACTTTACTGTGTGTGTAACTGACACTGAGCTCTTTATTGTCTGTTTGCGACTGAGCACTTTACTGTGTGTCTTACTGAGACTGAGTGCTTTACTGTGTGTGTGAGACTTAGCGCTTTACTGTGTGTGTAACTGAGACTGAGCACTTTACTGTGTGTATAACTGAGACTGAGCATTTTACTGTATAAGTAACTGAGACTGAGCACTTTACTGTGTGTATAACTGAGACTGAGCATTTTACTGTGTAAGTAACTGAGACTGAGAACTTTACTGTGTGTATAACTGAGACAGCATTTTACTGTGTACGTAACTGAGACTGAGTGCTTTACTGTGTGTGTAACTGAGACTGAGCACTTTACTGTGTGTATAACTGAGACTGAGCATTTTACTGTGTAAGTAACTGAGACTGAGCACTTTACTGTGTGTATAACTGAGACTGAGCATTTTACTGTTTAACTAACTGAGACTGAGCACTTTACTCTGTGTAACTGAGACTGAGCGCTTTATTGTGTGTGTAACTGAGACTGAACGATTTACTGTGTGTGTAACTGAGACTGAGCATTTTACTGTGTAAGTAACAGACTGAGCACTTTACTGTGTGTGTAACTGAGACTGAGCACTTTACTGTGTGTGTAACTGAGACTGAGCACTTTACTGTGTGTATAACTGAGACTAAGCATTTTACTGTGTAAGTAACTGAGACTGAGCACTTTACTGTGTGTGTAACTGAGACTGAGCACTTTACTGTGTGTATAACTGAGACAGCATTTTACTGTGTAAGTAACTGAGACTGAGCGCTTTACTGTGTGTGTAACTGAGACTGAGCACTTTACTGTGTGTATAACTGAGACTGAGCATTTTACTGTGTAAGTAACTGAGACTGAGCACTTTACTGTGTGTATAACTGAGACTGAGCATTTTACTGTTTAACTAACTGAGACTGAGCACTTTACTCTGTGTAACTGAGACTGAGCGCTTTATTGTGTGTGTAACTGAGACTGAACGATTTACTGTGTGTGTAACTGAGACTGAGCATTTTACTGTGTAAGTAACAGACTGAGCACTTTACTGTGTATATAACTGAGACTGAGGAGCATTTTACTGTGTAAGTAACTGAGACTGAGCACTTTACTGTGTGTATAACTGAGACTGAGCGCTTTACTGTGTGTGTAAATGAGACTGAGCACTTTACTGTGTGTATAACTGAGACTGAGCATTTTACTGTGTAAGTAACTGAGACTGAGCACTTTACTGTGTGTGTAACTGAGACTGAGCGCTTTACTGTGTGTGTAACTGAGACTGAGCACTTTACTGTGTGTATAACTGAGACTGAGCATTTTACTGTGTAAGTAACTGAGACTGAGCACTTTACTGTGTGTGTAACTGAGACTGAGCATTTTACTGTGTGTATAACTGAGACTGAGGAGCATTTTACTGTGTAAGTAACTGAGACTGAGCACTTTATTGTGTTTGTAACTGATACTGAGCACTTTACTGTGTGTGTAACTGAGACTGAGCACTTTACTGTGTGTATAACCGAGACTGAGCATTTTACTGTGTAAGTAACAGACTGAGCACTTTACTGTGTGTATAACTGAGACTGAGCATTTTACTGTGTAAGTAACTGAGACTGAGCACTTTACTGTGTGTATAACTGAGACTGAGAATTTTATTGTGTAAGTAACTGAGACTGAGCACTTTACTCTGTGTATAACTGAGACTGAGCATTTTACTGTGTAAGTAACTGAGACTAAGCACTTTGCTGTGTGTATAACTGAGACTGAGAATTTTACTGTGTAAGTAACTGAGACTGAGCACTTTACTGTGAGTATAACTGAGACTGAGCATTTTACTGTGTGTTTGATTGAGACTAAGCACTTTACTGTGTGTATAACTGAGACTGAGCATTTTACTGTGTAAGTAACTGAGACTGAGTACTTTACTGTGTGTATAACTGAGACTGAGCGCTTTACTGTGTGTGTAACTGAGACTGAGCACTTTACTGTGTGTATAACTGAGATTGAGCATTTTACTGTGTAAGTAACTGAGACTGAGCACTTTACTGTGTGTGTAACTGAGACTGAGCGATTTACTGTGTGTGTAACTGAGACTGATCACTTTACTGTGTGTATAACTGAGACTGAGCATTTTACTGTGTGTATAACTGAGACTGAGGAGCATTTTACTGTGTAAGTAACTGAGACTGAGCACTTTACTGTGTGTATAACTGAGACTGAGCGCTTTACTGTGTGTGTAACTGAGACTGAGCGCTTTACTGTGTGTGTAACTGAGACTGAGCACTTTACTGTATGTGTAACTGAGACTGAGCGCTTTACTGTGTGTGTAACTGAGACTGAGCACTTTACTGTGTGTGTAACTGAGACTGAGCACTTTACTGTGTGTGTAACTGAGACTGAGCACTTTACTGTGTGTATAACTGAGACTAAGCATTTTACTGTGTAAGTAACTGAGACTGAGCACTTTACTGTGTGTGTAACTGAGACTGAGCACTTTACTGTGTGTATAAATGAGACAGCATTTTACTGTGTAAGTAACTGAGACTGAGCGCTTTACTGTGTGTGTAACTGAGACTGAGCACTTTACTGTGTGTATAACTGAGACTGAGCATTTTACTGTGTAAGTAACTGAGACTGAGCACTTTACTGTGTGTATAACTGAGACTGAGCATTTTACTGTTTAACTAACTGAGACTGAGCACTTTACTCTGTGTAACTGAGACTGAGCGCTTTATTGTGTGTGTAACTGAGACTGAACGATTTACTGTGTGTGTAACTGAGACTGAGCATTTTACTGTGTAAGTAACAGACTGAGCACTTTACTGTGTATATAACTGAGACTGAGGAGCATTTTACTGTGTAAGTAACTGAGACTGAGCACTTTACTGTGTGTATAACTGAGACTGAGCGCTTTACTGTGTGTGTAACTGAGACTGAGCACTTTACTGTGTGTATAACTGAGACTGAGCATTTTACTGTGTAAGTAACTGAGACTGAGCACTTTACTGTGTGTGTAACTGAGACTGAGCGCTTTACTGTGTGTGTAACTGAGACTGAGCACTTTACTGTGTGTATAACTGAGACTGAGCATTTTACTGTGTAAGTAACTGAGACTGAGCACTTTACTGTGTGTGTAACTGAGACTGAGCACTTTACTGTGTGTGTAACTGAGACTGAGCATTTTACTGTGTGTATAACTGAGACTGAGGAGCATTTTACTGTGTAAGTAACTGAGACTGAGCACTTTATTGTGTTTGTAACTGATACTGAGCACTTTACTGTGTGTGTAACTGAGACTGAGCACTTTACTGTGTGTGTAACTGAGACTGAGCACTTTACTGTGTGTATAACTGAGACTAAGCATTTTACTGTGTAAGTAACTGAGACTGAGCACTTTACTGTGTGTGTAACTGAGACTGAGCACTTTACTGTGTGTGTAACTGAGACTGAGCACTTTACTGTGTGTATAACTGAGACAGCATTTTACTGTGTAAGTAACTGAGACTGAGCGCTTTACTGTGTGTGTAACTGAGACTGAGCACTTTACTGTGTGTATAACTGAGACTGAGCATTTTACTGTGTAAGTAACTGAGACTGAGCACTTTACTGTGTGTATAACTGAGACTGAGCATTTTACTGTTTAACTAACTGAGACTGAGCACTTTACTCTGTGTAACTGAGACTGAGCGCTTTATTGTGTGTGTAACTGAGACTGAACGATTTACTGTGTGTGTAACTGAGACTGAGCATTTTACTGTGTAAGTAACAGACTGAGCACTTTACTGTGTATATAACTGAGACTGAGGAGCATTTTACTGTGTCAGTAACTGAGACTGAGCACTTTACTGTGTGTATAACTGAGACTGAGCGCTTTACTGTGTGTGTAACTGAGACTGAGCACTTTACTGTGTGTATAACTGAGACTGAGCATTTTACTGTGTAAGTAACTGAGACTGAGCACTTTACTGTGTGTGTAACTGAGACTGAGCGCTTTACTGTGTGTAACTGAGACTGAGCACTTTACTGTGTATATAACTGAGACTGAGCATTTTACTGTGTAAGTAACTGAGACTGAGCACTTTACTGTGTGTGTAACTGAGACTGAGCACTTTACTGTGTGTGTAACTGAGACTGAGCATTTTACTGTGTGTATAACTGAGACTGAGGAGCATTTTACTGTGTAAGTAACTGAGACTGAGCACTTTATTGTGTTTGTAACTGATACTGAGCACTTTACTGTGTGTGTAACTGAGACTGAGCACTTTACTGTGTGTATAACCGAGACTGAGCATTTTACTGTGTAAGTAACAGACTGAGCACTTTACTGTGTTTATAACTGAGACTGAGCATTTTACTGTTTAACTAACTGAGACTGAGCACTTTACTGTGTGTATAACTGAGACTGAGAATTTTATTGTGTAAGTAACTGAGACTGAGCACTTTACTGTGTGTATAACTGAGACTGAGCATTTTACTGTGTAAGTAACTGAGACTAAGCACTTTGCTGTGTGTATAACTGAGACTGAGAATTTTACTGTGTAAGTAACTGAGACTGAGCACTTTACTGTGCGTATAACTGAGACTGAGCATTTTACTGTGTGTTTGATTGAGACTAAGCACTTTACTGTGTGTATAACTGAGACTGAGCATTTTACTGTGTAAGTAACTGAGACTGAGCACTTTACTGTGTGTGTAACTGAGACTGAGCGATTTACTGTGTGTGTAACTGAGACTGAGCACTTTACTGTGTGTATAACTGAGACTGAGCATTTTACTGTGTAAGTAACTGAGACTGAGCACTTTACTGTGTGTGTAACTGAGACTGAGAGATTTACTGTGTGTGTAACTGAGACTGATCACTTTACTGTGTGTATAACTGAGACTGAGCATTTTACTGTGTAAGTAACTGAGACTGAGCACTTTACTGTGTGTGTAACTGAGACTGAGCACTTTACTGTGTGTGTAACTGAGACTGAGCATTTTACTGTGTGTATAACTGAGACTGAGGAGCATTTTACTGTGTAAGTAACTGAGACTGAGCACTTTATTGTGTTTGTAACTGAGACTGAGCACTTTACTGTGTGTGTAACTGAGACTGAGCACTTTACTGTGTGTATAACCGAGACTGAGCATTTTACTGTGTAAGTAACAGACTGAGCACTTTACTGTGTGTATAACTGAGACTGAGCATTTTACTGTGTAAGTAACTGAGACTGAGCACTTTACTGTGTGTATAACTGAGACTGAGAATTTTATTGTGTAAGTAACTGAGACTGAGCACTTTACTGTGTGTATAACTGAGACTGAGCATTTTACTGTGTAAGTAACTGAGACTAAGCACTTTGCTGTGTATATAACTGAGACTGAGAATTTTACTGTGTAAGTAACTGAGACTGAGCACTTTACTGTGTGTATAACTGAGACTGAGCGCTTTACTGTGTGTGTAACTGAGACTGAGCACTTTACTGTTTGTATAACTGAGACTGAGCATTTTACTGTGTAAGTAACTGAGACTGAGCACTTTACTGTGTGTATAACTGAGACTGAGCGCTTTACTGTGTGTGTAACTGAGACTGAGCACTTTACTGTGTGTATAACTGAGACTGAGCATTTTACTGTGTAAGTAACTGAGACTGAGCACTTTACTGTGTGTGTAACTGAGACTGAGCGCTTTACTGTGTGTGTAACTGAGACTGATCACTTTACTGTGTGTGTAACTGAGACTGAGCATTTTACTGTGTAAGTAACTGAGACTGAGCACTTTACTGTGTGTGTAACTGAGACTGAGCACTTTACTGTGTGTGTAACTGAGAATGAGCACTTTACTGTGTGTATGACTGAGACAGCATTTTACTGTGTAAGTAACTGAGACTGAGCGCTTTACTGTGTGTGTAACTGAGACTGAGCACTTTACTGTGTGTATAACTGAGACTGAGCATTTTACTGTGTAAGTAACTGAGACTGAGCACTTTATTGTGTGTATAACTGAGACTGAGCATTTTACTGTTTAACTAACTGAGACTGAGCACTTTACTCTGTGTAACTGAGACTGAGCGCTTTATTGTGTGTGTAACTGAGACTGAACGATTTACTGTGTGTGTAACTGAGACTGAGCATTTTACTGTGTAAGTAACAGACTGAGCACTTTACTGTGTGTATAACTGAGACTGAGGAGCATTTTACTGTGTAAGTAACTGAGACTGAGCACTTTACTGTGTGTATAACTGAGACTGAGCGCTTTACTGTGTGTGTAACTGAGACTGAGCACTTTACTGTGTGTGTAACTGAGACTGAGCACTTTACTGTGTGTATAACTGAGACTGAGCATTTTACTGTGTAAGTAACTGAGACTGAGCACTTTACTGTGTGTGTAACTGAGACTGAGCACTTTACTGTGTGTGTAACTGAGACTGAGCACTTTACTGTGTGTATAACTGAGACTGAGCATTTTACTGTGTAAGTAACTGAGACTGAGCACTTTACTGTGTGTGTAACTGAGACTGAGCACTTTACTGTGTGTGTAACTGAGACTGAGCACTTTACTGTGTGTATAACTGAGACTGAGCATTTTACTGTGTAAGTAACTGAGACTGAGCACTTTACTGTGTGTGTAACTGAGACTGAGCACTTTACTGTGTGTGTAACTGAGACTGAGCACTTTACTGTGTGTATAACCAAGACTGAGCATTTTACTGTGTAAGTAACAGACTGAGCACTTTACTGTGTGTATAACTGAGACTGAGCATTTTACTGTGTAAGTAACTGAGACTGAGCACTTTACTGTGTGTATAACTGAGACTGAGAATTTTACTGTGTAAGTAACTGAGACTGAGCACTTTACTGTGCGTATAACTGAGACTGAGCATTTTACTGTGTGTTTGATTGAGACTAAGCACTTTACTGTGTGTATAACTGAGACTGAGCATTTTACTGTGTAAGTAACTGAGACTGAGCACTTTACTGTGTGTGTAACTGAGACTGAGCACTTTACTGTGTGTGTAACTGAGACTGAGCACTTTACTGTGTGTATAACCAAGACTGAGCATTTTACTGTGTAAGTAACAGACTGAGCACTTTACTGTGTGTATAACTGAGACTGAGCATTTTACTGTGTAAGTAACTGAGACTGAGCACTTTACTGTGTGTATAACTGAGACTGAGAATTTTATTGTGTAAGTAACTGAGACTAAGCACTTTACTGTGTGTATAATTGAGACTGAGCATTTTACTGTGTAAGTAACTGAGACTGAGCACTTTGCTGTGTGTATAACTGAGACTGAGAATTTTACTGTGTAAGTAACTGAGACTGAGCACTTTACTGTGCGTATAACTGAGACTGAGCATTTTACTGTGTGTTTGATTGAGACTAAGCACTTTACTGTGTGTATAACTGAGACTGAGCATTTTACTGTGTAAGTAACTGAGAATGAGCACTTTACTTTGTGTATAACCGAGACTGAGCATTTTACTGTGTAAGTAACTGAGACTGAGCATTTTACTGTGTGTAACTGAGACTGAGCTCTTTACTGTGTGTGCAACTGAGACTGAGCACTTTACTGTGTGTATAACTGAGACTGAGCATTTTACTGTGTGTGTAATTGAGACTAAGCACTTTACTGTGTGTATAACTGAGACTGAGCATTTTACTGTGTAAGTAACTGAGACTGAGCACTTTACTGTGTGTATAACCGAGACTGAGCATTTTACTGTGTAAGTAACAGACTGAGCACTTTACTGTGTGTATAACTGAGACTGAGCATTTTACTGTGTAAGTAACTGAGACTGAGCATTTTACTGTGTGTAACTGAGACTGAGCGCTTTACTGTGTGTGCAACTGAGACTGAGCACTTTACTGTGTGTATAACTGAGACTGAGCATTTTACTGTGTAAGTAACTGAGACTGAGCACTTTACTCTGTGTAACTGAGACTGAGCGCTTTATTGCGTGTGTAACTGAGACTGAACGATTTACTGTGTGTGTAACTGAGACTGAGCACTTTACTGTGTGTAACTGAGACTGAGCACTTTACTGTGTGTGTATCTGAAACTTAGTGCTTTACTGTGTGTAACTGATACTGAGCACTTTACTGTGTGTGCAACTGAGACTGAGCACTTTACTGTGTGTATAACTGAGACTGAGCATTTACTGTGTAATAACAGACTGAGCACTTTACTGTGTGTATAACTGAAACTGAGGAGCATTTACTGTGTAAGTAACTGAGACTGAGCACTTTACTTACTGTGTGTATAACTGAGACTGAGCATTTACTGTGTAAGTAACTGAGACTGAGCACTTTACTGCGTGTGAGTAACTGAGACTGAGCGCTTTACTGTGTGTAACTGAGACTACGCACTTTACTGTGTAAGTACTGAGACTGAGTGCTTTACTGTGTGTAACTGAGCTTTTATTGTGTGTGTAACTCAGACTGAGCGCTTTACTGTGTGTAACTGAGACTGAGCACTTTATTTTGTGTTTAACTGAGACTGAGTGCTTTACTCTTTATGTAACTGAGAGTGAGCTCTTTACTGTGTGTGTAACTGAAACTGAGCGCTTTACTGTGTGTGTAACTGAGACTGAGCGCTTAACTGTGTGTATAACTAAGACTGAGCACTTTACTGTGTGTGTAACTAAGACTGAGCTCTTTACTGTGTGTGTAACTGAGACTGAGCGCTTTACAAGGTCCGACAGACATCGCTGAATGTATTCAGCATTGCTCCAGCAGCTCTTGTGAGCTGCTCGTGCAACTCCGCCCCCTGCAGACTCGCGGCCAATCAACAGCAGGGGGGTGTCAATCAACCCAATCGTACTCGATCGGGTTGATTTCCGGCGATTCCTGTCCTCCTCATAAGAGCAGGTGGACAGGGTTATGGAGCAGCAGTCTTTAGACCGCTGCTCCATAACTTGTGTTTCTGGCGAGTTTGAAGACTCGCCAGAAACACAGGCCTTCAAGCTCCGTTCGGAGCTTGATAGATAGGCCCCTTAGTGCTTTATTGTGTGTAACTGAGAATGAGCGCTTTACTGTGTGTGTGAGACTGAGCGCTTTACTGTGTAAGTAACTGAGACTGAGCGCTTTACTATGTGTGTAACTGAGACTGAGCGCTTTACTGTGTGTGTAACTAAAATTGAGCGCTTTACTGTGTGTGTAGCTGAGACTGAGCACTTTACTGTGTGTGTAACTGAGAGTGAGAACTTTACTTTGTATGTAACTGAGACTGAGCGCTTTACTGTGTGTGTAACTGAAACTGAGCGCTTTACTGTGTCTGTAACTGAGACTGAGAACTTTACTGTGTATGTAACTGAGACTGAGCAATTTACTGTGTGTGTAACTGAGACTGAGTACTTTACTGTGTGTGTAACTGAGACTGAGAACTTTACTGTGTATGTAACTGAGACTGAGCGCTTTACTGTGTGTGTAACTGAAACTGAGCGCTTTACTGTGTCTGTAACTGAGACTGAGAACTTTACTGTGTATGTAACTGAGACTGAGCGCTTTACTGTGTGTGTAACTGAAACTGAGCGCTTTACTGTGTGTGTAACTGAGACTGAGTACTTTACTGTGTGTGTAACTGAGACTGAGAACTTTACTGTGTATGTAACTGAGACTGAGCGCTTTACTGTGTGTGTAACTGAAACTGAGCGCTTTAATGTGTGTGTAACTGAGACTGAGTACTTTACTGTCTGTGTAACTGAGACTGAGAACTTTACTGTGTATGTAACTGAGACTGAGCGTTTTACTGTGTGTGTAACTGAAACTTAGCGCTTTAATGTGTGTGTAACTGAAACTGAGCACTTGACTGTGTGTGTAACTGAGACTGAGCGCTTTATTGTCTGTTTGAGACTGAGCATTTTACTGTGTGTCTAACTGAAACTGAGCACTTTACTGTGTGTGTAAGACTAAGCGCTTTACTGTGTGTGTAACTGAGACTGAGCGCTTTACTGTGTGTGTAACTGAGCCTGAGCGCTTTACTGTGTGTGTAATTGAGACTGAGCACTTTACTGTGTGTGTAACTGAGACTGAGAACTTTACTGTGTATGTAACTGAGACTGAGCGCTTTACTGTGTGTGTAACTGAAACTGAGCACTTTACTGTGTGTGCAACTGAGACTGAGCACTTTACTGTGTGTATAACTGAGACTGAGCATTTTACTGTGTAAGTAACTGAGACTGAGCACTTTACTCTGTGTAACTGAGACTGAGCGCTTTATTGTGTGTGTAACTGAGACTGAACGATTTACTGTGTGTGTAACTGAGACTGAGCACTTTACTGTGTGTAACTGAGACTGAGCACTTTACTGTGTGTGTATCTGAAACTTAGTGCTTTACTGTGTGTAACTGATACTGAGCACTTTACTGTGTGTGCAACTGAGACTGTGCACTTTACTGTGTGTATAACTGAGACTGAGCATTTTACTGTGTAAGTAACAGACTGAGCACTTTACTGTGTGTATAACTGAAACTGAGGAGCATTTTACTGTGTAAGTAACTGAGACTGAGCACTTTACTGTGTGTATAACTGAGACTGAGCGCTTTACTGTGTGTGTAACTGAGACTGAGCACTTTACTGTGTGTATAACTGAGACTGAGCATTTTACTGTGTAAGTAACTGAGACTGAGCACTTTACTGTGTGTGTAACTGAGACTGAGCACTTTACTGTGTGTGTAACTGAGACTGAGCACTTTACTGTGTGTATAACTGAGACTGAGCATTTTACTGTGTGTGTAATTGAGACTAAGCACTTTACTGTGTGTATAACTGAGTCTGAGCATTTTACTGTGTAAGTAACTGAGACTGAGCACTTTACTGTGTGTATAACCGAGACTGAGCATTTTACTGTGTAAGTAACAGACTGAGCACTTTACTGTTTGTATAACTGAGACTGAGCATTTTACTGTGTAAGTAACTGAGACTGAGCACTTTACTGTGTGTATAACTGAGACTGAGCATTTTATTGTGTAAGTAACTGAGACTGAGCACTTTACTGTGTGTATAACTGAGACTGAGCATTTTACTGTGTAAGTAACTGAGACTGAGCACTTTACTGTGTGTGTAACTGAGACTGAGCACTTTACTGTGTGTGTAACTGAGACTGAGCACTTTACTGTGTGTATAACTGAGACTGAGCATTTTACTGTGTGTGTAATTGAGACTAAGCACTTTACTGTGTGTATAACTGAGACTGAGCATTTTACTGTGTAAGTAACTGAGACTGAGCACTTTACTGTGTGTATAACCGAGACTGAGCATTTTACTGTGTAAGTAACAGACTGAGCACTTTACTGTTTGTATAACTGAGACTGAGCATTTTACTGTGTAAGTAACTGAGACTGAGCACTTTACTGTGTGTATAACTGAGACTGAGAATTTTATTGTGTAAGTAACTGAGACTGAGCACTTTACTGTGTGTATAACTGAGATTGAGCATTTTACTGTGTAAGTAACTGAGACTGAGCTTTTTGCTGTGTGTATAACTGAGACTGAGAATTTTACTGTGTAAGTAACTGAGACTGAGCACTTTACTGTGCGTATAACTGAGACTGAGCATTTTACTGTGTGTGTAATTGAGACTAAGCACTTTACTGTGTGTATAACTGAGACTGAGCATTTTACTGTGTAAGTAACTGAGACTGAGCACTTTACTGTGTGTATAACCGAGACTGAGCATTTTACTGTGTAAGTAACAGACTGAGCACTTTACTGTTTGTATAACTGAGACTGAGCATTTTACTGTGTAAGTAACTGAGACTGAGCACTTTACTGTGTGTATAACTGAGACTGAGAATTTTATTGTGTAAGTAACTGAGACTGAGCACTTTACTGTGTGTATAACTGAGACTGAGCATTTTACTGTGTAAGTAACTGAGACTGAGCTTTTTGCTGTGTGTATAACTGAGACTGAGATCTTTACTGTGTAAGTAACAGACTGTGTGTGTAATTGAGATTAAGCACTTTACTGTGTGTATAACTGAGACTGAGCATTTTACTGTGTAAGTAACTGAGACTGAGCTTTTTGCTGTGTGTATAACTGAGACTGAGAATTTTACTGTGTAAGTAACTGAGACTGAGCACTTTACTGTGCGTATAACTGAGACTGAGCATTTTACTGTGTGTGTAATTGAGACTAAGCACTTTACTGTGTGTATAACTGAGACTGAGCATTTTACTGTGTAAGTAACTGAGACTGAGCACTTTACTGTGTGTATAACCGAGACTGAGCATTTTACTGTGTAAGTAACAGACTGAGCACTTTACTGTTTGTATAACTGAGACTGAGCATTTTACTGTGTAAGTAACTGAGACTGAGCACTTTACTGTGTGTATAACTGAGACTGAGAATTTTATTGTGTAAGTAACTGAGACTGAGCACTTTACTGTGTGTATAACTGAGACTGAGCATTTTACTGTGTAAGTAACTGAGACTGAGCTTTTTGCTGTGTGTATAACTGAGACTGAGAACTTTACTGTGTAAGTAACAGACTGAGCACTTTACTGTGTGTATAACTGAGACTGAGCATTTTACTGTATAAGTAACTGAGACTGAGCACTTTACTGTGCGTATATTTGAGACTGAGCATTTTACTGTGTAAGTAACTGAGACTGAGCACTTTACTGTGTGTATATTTGAGACTGAGCATTTTACTGTGTAAGTAACTGAGACTGAGCACTTACTGTGTGTATAACTGAGACTGAGCATTTTACTGTGTAAGTAACTGAGACTGAGCACTTTACTGTGTGTGTAACTGAGACTGAGCACTTTACTGTGTGTGTGTAACTGAGACTGAGCGCTTTACTGTGTGTAACTGAGACTACGCACTTTACTGTGTAAGTAACTGAGGCTGAGTGCTTTACTGTGTGTAACTGAGCATTTTATTGTGTGTGTAACTCAGACTGAGCGCTTTACTGTGTGTAACTGTGACTGAGCACTTTATTTTGTGTTTAACTGAGACTGAGTGCTTTACTCTTTATGTAACTGAGAGTGAGCTCTTTACTGTGTGTGTAACTGAAACTGAGCGCTTTACTGTGTGTGTAACTGAGACTGAGCGCTTAACTGTGTGTATAACTAAGACTGAGCACTTTACTGTGTGTGTAACTAAGACTGAGCTCTTTACTGTGTGTTTAACTGAGACTGAGCGCTTTACAAGGTCCGACAGACATCGCTGAATGTATTCAGCATTGCTCCAGCAGCTCTTGTGAGCTGCTCGTGCAACTCCGCCCCCTGCAGACTCGCGGCCAATCAACAGCAGGGGGGTGTCAATCAACCCAATCGTACTCGATCGGGTTGATTTCCGGCGATTCCTGTCCGCCTCATAAGAGCAGGTGGACAGGGTTATGGAGCAGCAGTCTTTAGACCGCTGCTCCATAACTTGTGTTTCTGGCGAGTTTGAAGACTCGCCAGAAACACAGGCCTTCAAGCTCCGTTCGGAGCTTGATAGATAGGCCCCTTAGTGCTTTATTGTGTGTAACTGAGACTGAGCGCTTTACTGTGTGTGTGAGACTGAGCGCTTTACTGTGTAAGTAACTGAGACTGAGCGCTTTACTATGTGTGTAACTGAGACTGAGCGCTTTACTGTGTGTGTAACTAAAATTGAGCGCTTTACTGTGTGTGTAGCTGAGACTGAGCACTTTACTGTGTGTGTAACTGAGAGTGAGAACTTTACTGTGTATGTAACTGAGACTGAGCGCTTTACTGTGTGTGTAACTGAGACTGAGAACTTTACTGTGTATGTAACTGAGACTGAGCAATTTACTGTGTGTGTAACTGAGACTGAGTACTTTACTGTGTGTGTAACTGAGACTGAGAACTTTACTGTGTATGTAACTGAGACTGAGCGCTTTACTGTGTGTGTAACTGAAACTGAGCGCTTTACTGTGTCTGTAACTGAGACTGAGAACTTTACTGTGTATGTAACTGAGACTGAGCGCTTTACTGTGTGTGTAACTGAAACTGAGCGCTTTACTGTGTGTGTAACTGAGACTGAGTACTTTACTGTGTGTGTAACTGAGACTGAGAACTTTACTGTGTATGTAACTGAGACTGAGCGCTTTACTGTGTGTGTAACTGAAACTGAGCGCTTTAATGTGTGTGTAACTGAGACTGAGTACTTTACTGTCTGTGTAACTGAGACTGAGAACTTTACTGTGTGTGTAACTGAAACTTAGCGCTTTAATGTGTGTGTAACTGAAACTGAGCACTTGACTGTGTGTGTAACTGAGACTGAGCGCTTTATTGTCTGTTTGAGACTGAGCATTTTACTGTGTGTCTAACTGAAACTGAGCACTTTACTGTGTGTGTAAGACTAAGCGCTTTACTGTGTGTGTAACTGAGACTGAGCGCTTTACTGTGTGTGTAACTGAGCCTGAGCGCTTTACTGTGTGTGTAATTGAGACTGAGCACTTTACTGTGTGTGTAACTGAGACTGAGAACTTTACTGTGTATGTAACTGAGACTGAGCGCTTTACTGTGTGTGTAACTGAAACTGAGCACTTTACTGTGTGTATAACTGAGACTGAGCATTTTACTGTGTAAGTAACTGAGACTGAGCATTTTACTGTGTGTAACTGAGACTGAGCGCTTTACTGTGTGTGCAACTGAGACTGAGCACTTTACTGTGTGTATAACTGAGACTGAGCATTTTACTGTGTAAGTAACTGAGACTGAGCACTTTACTCTGTGTAACTGAGACTGAGCGCTTTATTGTGTGTGTAACTGAGACTGAACGATTTACTGTGTGTGTAACTGAGACTGAGCACTTTACTGTGTGTAACTGAGACTGAGCACTTTACTGTGTGTGTATCTGAAACTTAGTGCTTTACTGTGTGTAACTGATACTGAGCACTTTACTGTGTGTGCAACTGAGACTGAGCACTTTACTGTGTGTATAACTGAGACTGAGCATTTTACTGTGTAAGTAACAGACTGAGCACTTTACTGTGTGTATAACTGAAACTGAGGAGCATTTTACTGTGTAAGTAACTGAGACTGAGCACTTTACTGTGTGTATAACTGAGACTGAGCGCTTTACTGTGTGTGTAACTGAGACTGAGCACTTTACTGTGTGTTTAACTGAGACTGAGCATTTTACTGTGTAAGTAACTGAGACTGAGCACTTTACTGTGTGTGTAACTGAGACTGAGCACTTTACTGTGTGTGTAACTGAGACTGAGCACTTTACTGTGTGTATAACTGAGACTGAGCATTTTACTGTGTAAGTAACTGAGACTGAGCACTTTACTGTGTGTATAACCGAGACTGAGCATTTTACTGTGTAAGTAACTGAGACTGAGCACTTTACTGTTTGTATAACTGAGACTGAGCATTTTACTGTGTAAGTAACTGAGACTGAGCACTTTACTGTGTGTATAACTGAGACTGAGAATTTTATTGTGTAAGTAACTGAGACTGAGCACTTTACTGTGTGTATAACTGAGACTGAGCATTTTACTGTGTAAGTAACTGAGACTGAGCTTTTTGCTGTGTGTATAACTGAGACTGAGAATTTTACTGTGTAAGTAACTGAGACTGAGCACTTTACTATGCGTATAACTGAGACTGAGCATTTTACTGTGTGTGTAATTGAGACTAAACACTTTACTGTGTGTATAACTGAGACTGAGCATTTTACTGTGTAAGTAACTGAGACTGAGCACTTTACTGTGTGTATAACCGAGACTGAGCATTTTACTGTGTAAGTAACAGACTGAGCACTTTACTGTTTGTATAACTGAGACTGAGCATTTTACTGTGTAAGTAACTGAGACTGAGCACTTTACTGTGTGTATAACTGAGACTGAGAATTTTATTGTGTAAGTAACTGAGACTGAGCACTTTACTGTGTGTATAACTGAGACTGAGCATTTTACTGTGTAAGTAACTGAGACTGAGCTTTTTGCTGTGTGTATAACTGAGACTGAGAATTTTACTGTGTAAGTAACAGACTGAGCACTTTACTGTGTGTATAACTGAGACTGAGCATTTTACTGTATAAGTAACTGAGACTGAGCACTTTACTGTGTGTATATTTGAGACTGAGCATTTTACTGTGTAAGTAACTGAGACTGAGCACTTTACTGTGTGTATATTTGAGACTGAGCATTTTACTGTGTAAGTAACTGAGACTGAGCACTTACTGTGTGTATAACTGAGACTGAGCATTTTACTGTGTAAGTAACTGAGACTGAGCACTTTACTGCGTGTGTGTAACTGAGACTGAGCGCTTTACTGTGTGTAACTGAGACTACGCACTTTACTGTGTAAGTAACTGAGGCTGAGTGCTTTACTGTGTGTAACTGAGCATTTTATTGTGTGTGTAACTCAGACTGAGCGCTTTACTGTGTGTAACTGAGACTGAGCACTTTATTTTGTGTTTAACTGAGACTGAGTGCTTTACTCTTTATGTAACTGAGAGTGAGCTCTTTACTGTGTGTGTAACTGAAACTGAGCGCTTTACTGTGTGTGTAACTGAGACTGAGCGCTTAACTGTGTGTATAACTAAGACTGAGCACTTTACTGTGTGTGTAACTAAGACTGAGCTCTTTACTGTGTGTGTAACTGAGACTGAGCGCTTTACAAGGTCCGACAGACATCGCTGAATGTATTCAGCATTGCTCCAGCAGCTCTTGTGAGCTGCTCGTGCAACTCCGCCCCCTGCAGACTCGCGGCCAATCAACAGCAGGGGGGTGTCAATCAACCCAATCGTACTCGATCGGGTTGATTTCCGGCGATTCCTGTCCGCCTCATAAGAGCAGGTGGACAGGGTTATGGAGCAGCAGTCTTTAGACCGCTGCTCCATAACTTGTGTTTCTGGCGAGTTTGAAGACTCGCCAGAAACACAGGCCTTCAAGCTCCGTTCGGAGCTTGATAGATAGGCCCCTTAGTGCTTTATTGTGTGTAACTGAGACTGAGCGCTTTACTGTGTGTGTGAGACTGAGCGCTTTACTGTGTAAGTAACTGAGACTGAGCGCTTTACTATGTGTGTAACTGAGACTGAGCGCTTTACTGTGTGTGTAACTAAAATTGAGCGCTTTACTGTGTGTGTAGCTGAGACTGAGCACTTTACTGTGTGTGTAACTGAGAGTGAGAACTTTACTGTGTATGTAACTGAGACTGAGCGCTTTACTGTGTGTGTAACTGAAACTGAGCGCTTTACTGTGTCTGTAACTGAGACTGAGAACTTTACTGTGTATGTAACTGAGACTGAGCAATTTACTGTGTGTGTAACTGAGACTGAGTACTTTACTGTGTGTGTAACTGAGACTGAGAACTTTACTGTGTATGTAACTGAGACTGAGCGCTTTACTGTGTGTGTAACTGAAACTGAGCGCTTTACTGTGTGTGTAACTGAAACTGAGCGCTTTACTGTGTATGTAACTGAGACTGAGCGCTTTACTGTGTGTGTAACTGAAACTGAGCGCTTTACTGTGTGTGTAACTGAGACTGAGTACTTTACTGTGTGTGTAACTGAGACTGAGAACTTTACTGTGTATGTAACTGAGACTGAGCGCTTTACTGTGTGTGTAACTGAAACTGAGCGCTTTAATGTGTGTGTAACTGAGACTGAGTACTTTACTGTCTGTGTAACTGAGACTGAGAACTTTACTGTGTATGTAACTGAGACTGAGCGTTTTACTGTGTGTGTAACTGAAACTGAGCGCTTTAATGTGTGTGTAACTGAAACTGAGCACTTGACTGTGTGTGTAACTGAGACTGAGCGCTTTATTGTCTGTTTGAGACTGAGCATTTTACTGTGTGTCTAACTGAAACTGAGCACTTTACTGTGTGTGTAAGACTAAGCGCTTTACTGTGTGTGTAACTGAGACTGAGCGCTTTACTGTGTGTGTAACTGAGCCTGAGCGCTTTACTGTGTGTGTAATTGAGACTGAGCACTTTACTGTGTGTGTAACTGAGACTGAGAACTTTACTGTGTATGTAACTGAGACTGAGCGCTTTACTGTGTGTGTAACTGAAACTGAGCACTTTACTGTGTGTATAACTGAGACTGAGCATTTTACTGTGTAAGTAACTGAGACTGAGCATTTTACTGTGTGTAACTGAGACTGAGCGCTTTACTGTGTGTGCAACTGAGACTGAGCACTTTACTGTGTGTATAACTGAGACTGAGCATTTTACTGTGTAAGTAACTGAGACTGAGCACTTTACTCTGTGTAACTGAGACTGAGCGCTTTATTGCGTGTGTAACTGAGACTGAACGATTTACTGTGTGTGTAACTGAGACTGAGCACTTTACTGTGTGTAACTGAGACTGAGCACTTTACTGTGTGTGTATCTGAAACTTAGTGCTTTACTGTGTGTAACTGATACTGAGCACTTTACTGTGTGTGCAACTGAGACTGAGCACTTTACTGTGTGTATAACTGAGACTGAGCATTTTACTGTGTAAGTAACAGACTGAGCACTTTACTGTGTGTATAACTGAAACTGAGGAGCATTTTACTGTGTAAGTAACTGAGACTGAGCACTTTACTGTGTGTACAAGACCGTCTTTAACACAGGGCAAACGGGGCAGCTGCCCTGGGCCCAGTCTCTGTTGAGGGGCCCAAGAGTCCTAAAAAAAAAAAAAAAAAAAAATTTTTTTTTTTTTTTTTTTTTTTTAATGATTCATACCAGACTGCTGATGTGACATGGGGAACACACACATTCAGTCCTAATACTGTCACAGTCAAAAGTACTCTGCTTATATTTTTTTTAAAAACTGTGCCAGACCGTGCCGGTGTCATGTGACATGCCAAGCTACTGCCATGTGCTGTTTTAGATGTGCACTGTGCAGCACTGAATGCAAAGCCCTAACTCGGCATCCAGCCATTTCCCACTGCATCAGAAAAGGTCCTACTGGGGTTACCACTGTTACCAGGTAACTGCTCTGGTGGTGGGGATTGTTTCTGGGTAGGGCTGACTGTAGGCGCATGCAGCAGAAAGCTGGAGCGGCAGGCACATGAGGATTTGAGCATCTGTGCAGCTGCATACACTGCTCTCTTCAGTCTTGAGGCTGTGTGACTCATCTCACACTGTATCCATGCAGCCTTGGACAGACAGCATCATGTCTACTGGTCCCCTTAGCCCTGCTCTTTCTGCTGTGGCCCTAATATCAACTAACTGAAGTTTGTTAGGGGAATAGTGCTTTGTAGAAAGGTGTCAGTGGGAAGAATAAGTGAGTGCACACACGCCCCTCCCCATGCAGCAGTGTCTAGTTCAGGGTGAGAGGGAACTTGTTCCTAGCAAAGAAGCTACATGTGCTGGTGTGGCTGATGTATAGCGTCATGCTGATACTTCACACATTAATGTAAGGTTTATTTTTATAGTTTTTATTTTCTCTCTGTCTCAGATTTTACAGCTTCCCATAGTAGTTCTGCTGTTCCAGTCAGTAAACTTATATTTGTCTGCACCTCCATGCTTCCTCCTTTACCTTGCTTTGCTCCTTTTGGCTACCCTAAATCTCTTTAACCAGCTAACCTCACACCAGAATCACATTCAAAAGAATATTAAATGAATCCACAGTGGAGGAATTTATATATTTATTTACTTATTAGTTCTGCTTAGGTCCAGTTTCACATATTGCAATTTTTTTAATTTTTTTTTAAATGATTAGCCCAGCAGTGGATGATCCACCGCTGGGCTAATAATAAAAAAAAAAAATTATTTAGTTGTTTTTTGGGATTTTGGGGTGGAGAGCGAAATTGCATGGAGGGGGGGGGGGGGGGCCCAAGAAATTTTTTGCCCAGGGTCCAATCAATATTAAAGACGGCCCTGTGTGTGTATAACTGAGACTGAGCGCTTTACTGTGTGTGTAACTGAGACTGAGCACTTTACTGTGTGTATAACTGAGACTGAGCATTTTACTGTGTAAGTAACTGAGACTGAGCACTTTACTGTTTGTATAACTGAGACTGAGCATTTTACTGTGTAAGTAACTGAGACTGAGCACTTTACTGTGTGTATAACTGAGACTGAGAATTTTATTGTGTAAGTAACTGAGACTGAGCACTTTACTGTGTGTATAACTGAGACTGAGCATTTTACTGTGTAAGTAACTGAGACTGAGCTTTTTGCTGTGTTTATAACTGAGACTGAGAATTTTACTGTGTAAGTAACTGAGACTGAGCACTTTACTGTGCGTATAACTGAGACTGAGCATTTTACTGTGTGTGTAATTGAGACTAAGCACTTTACTGTGTGTATAACTGAGACTGAGCATTTTACTGTGTAAGTAACTGAGACTGAGCACTTTACTGTGTGTATAACCGAGACTGAGCATTTTACTGTGTAAGTAACAGACTGAGCACTTTACTGTTTGTATAACTGAGACTGAGCATTTTACTGTGTAAGTAACTGAGACTGAGCACTTTACTGTGTGTATAACTGAGACTGAGAATTTTATTGTGTAAGTAACTGAGACTGAGCACTTTACTGTGTGTATAACTGAGACTGAGCATTTTACTGTGTAAGTAACTGAGACTGAGCTTTTTGCTGTGTGTATAACTGAGACTGAGAACTTTACTGTGTAAGTAACAGACTGAGCACTTTACTGTGTGTATAACTGAGACTGAGCATTTTACTGTATAAGTAACTGAGACTGAGCACTTTACTGTGTGTATATTTGAGACTGAGCATTTTACTGTGTAAGTAACTGAGACTGAGCACTTTACTGTGTGTATATTTGAGACTGAGCATTTTACTGTCTAAGTAACTGAGACTGAGCACTTACTGTGTGTATAACTGAGACTGAGCATTTTACTGTGTAAGTAACTGAGACTGAGCACTTTACTGCGTGTGTGTAACTGAGACTGAGCGCTTTACTGTGTGTAACTGAGACTACGCACTTTACTGTGTAAGTAACTGAGGCTGAGTGCTTTACTGTGTGTAACTGAGCATTTTATTGTGTGTGTAACTCAGACTGAGCGCTTTACTGTGTGTAACTGAGACTGAGCACTTTATTTTGTGTTTAACTGAGACTGAGTGCTTTACTCTTTATGTAACTGAGAGTGAGCTCTTTACTGTGTGTGTAACTGAAACTGAGCGCTTTACTGTGTGTGTAACTGAGACTGAGCGCTTAACTGTGTGTGTAACTAAGACTGAGCATTTTACTGTGTGTGTAACTGAGACTGAGCGCTTAACTGTGTGTATAACTAAGACTGAGCACTTTACTGTGTGTGTAACTAAGACTGAGCTCTTTACTGTGTGTGTAACTGAGACTGAGCGCTTTACAAGGTCCGACAGACATCGCTGAATGTATTCAGCATTGCTCCAGCAGCTCTTGTGAGCTGCTCGTGCAACTCCGCCCCCTGCAGACTCGCGGCCAATCAACAGCAGGGGGGTGTCAAACAACCCAATCGTACTCGATCGGGTTGATTTCCGGCGATTCCTGTCCGCCTCATAAGAGCAGGTGGACAGGGTTATGGAGCAGCAGTCTTTAGACCGCTGCTCCATAACTTGTGTTTCTGGCGAGTTTGAAGACTAGCCAGAAACACAGGCCTTCAAGCTCCGTTCGGAGCTTGATAGATAGGCCCCTTAGTGCTTTATTGTGTGTAACTGAGACTGAGCGCTTTACTGTGTGTGTGAGACTGAGCGCTTTACTGTGTAAGTAACTGAGACTGATCGCTTTACTATGTGTGTAACTGAGACTGAGCGCTTTACTGTGTGTGTAACTAAAATTGAGCGCTTTACTGTGTGTGTAGCTGAGACTGAGCACTTTACTGTGTGTGTAACTGAGAGTGAGAACTTTACTGTGTATGTAACTGAGACTGAGCGCTTTACTGTGTGTGTAACTGAAACTGAGCGCTTTACTGTGTCTGTAACTGAGACTGAGAACTTTACTGTGTATGTAACTGAGACTGAGCAATTTACTGTGTGTGTAACTGAGACTGAGTACTTTACTGTGTGTGTAACTGAGACTGAGAACTTTACTGTGTATGTAACTGAGACTGAGCAATTTACTGTGTGTGTAACTGAGACTGAGTACTTTACTGTGTGTGTAACTGAGACTGAGAACTTTACTGTGTATGTAACTGAGACTGAGCGCTTTACTGTGTGTGTAACTGAAACTGAGCGCTTTACTGTGTCTGTAACTGAGACTGAGAACTTTACTGTGTATGTAACTGAGACTGAGCGCTTTACTGTGTGTGTAACTGAAACTGAGCGCTTTACTGTGTGTGTAACTGAGACTGAGTACTTTACTGTGTGTGTAACTGAGACTGAGAACTTTACTGTGTATGTAACTGAGACTGAGCGCTTTACTGTGTGTGTAACTGAAACTGAGCGCTTTAATGTGTGTGTAACTGAGACTGAGTACTTTACTGTCTGTGTAACTGAGACTGAGAACTTTACTGTGTATGTAACTGAGACTGAGCGTTTTACTGTGTGTGTAACTGAAACTGAGCGCTTTAATGTGTGTGTAACTGAAACTGAGCACTTGACTGTGTGTGTAACTGAGACTAAGCGCTTTATTGTCTGTTTGAGACTGAGCACTTTACTGTGTGTCTAACTGAAACTGAGCACTTTACTGTGTGTGTAAGACTAAGCGCTTTACTGTGTGTGTAACTGAGACTGAGCGCTTTACTGTGTGTGTAACTGAGCCTGAGCGCTTTACTGTGTGTGTAATTGAGACTGAGCACTTTACTGTGTGTGTAACTGAGACTGAGAACTTTACTGTGTATGTAACTGAGACTGAGCGCTTTACTGTGTGTGTAACTGAAACTGAGCGCTTTACTGTGTCTGTAACTGAGACTGAGAACTTTACTGTGTGAGTAACTGAGACTGAACGCTTTACTGTATGTGTGAGACTAAGCGTTTTACTCTGTGTGTAACTGAGACTGAGCGCTCTATTGTCTGTTTGAGACTGAGCACTTTACTGTGTGTCTAACTGAAACTGAGCACTTTACTGTGTGTATAAGACTAAGCGCTTTACTGGGTAACTGAGACTGAGCGCTTTACTATGTGTGTAACTGAGACTGAGCGCTTTACTGTGTGTAACTGAGACTGAGCGCTTTACTGTGTGTGTAACTGAGACTGAGCACTTTACTGTGTGTATAACTGAGACTGAACATTTTACTGTGTAAGTAACTGAGACTGAGTGCTTTACTGTGTGTAACTGAGACTGAGCACTTTACTGGGTGTGTAACTGAGACTGAGCGCTTTACTGGATGTGTAACTGAGACTGAGCGCTTTACTGTGTGTAACTGAGACTGAGCGCTTTACTGTGTGTTACTGTGACTGAGCGCTTTACTGGGTGTGTAACTGAGACTGAACGCTTTACTGTGTGTGTAACTGAGACTGAGTGCTTTACTGCGTGTGTAACTGAGACTGAGCACTTTATTTTGTGTTTAACTGAGACTGAGCGCTTTACTGTGTGTAACTGAGAATGAGCGCTTTACTGTGTGTGTAACTGAGACTGAGCGCTTTACTTTGTGTGTAACTGAGACTAAGCGCTTCATTGTGTATAACTGAGACTGAGCGCTTTACTGTGTGTGTAACTGAGACTGAGCACTTTATTTTGTGTTTAACTGAGACAGCACTTTACTGTGTATGTAACTGAGACTGAGCGTTTTACTGTGTGTGTAACTGAGACTGAGAGCTTTACTGTGTGTAACTGAGCGCTTTACTGTGTGTGTAACTGACACTGAGCGCTTTACTGTGTGTGTAACTGAGACTGAGCAATTTACTGTGTGTGTTACTGAGACTGAGCACTTTACTGTGTATGTAACTGAGACTGAGTGCTTTACTGTGTGTGTGAGACTAACCGCTTTACTCTGTGTGTAACTGAGACTGAGCGCTTTACTGTGTGTGTAACTGAGACTGAGCGCTTTATTGTGTGTGTGAGACTAAGCGCTTTACTCTGTGTGTAACTGAGACTGAGCACTTTACTGTGATGTAACTGAGACTGAGCACTTTACTGTGTGTGTAACTGAGCCTGAGCGCTTTACTGTGTGTAACTTAGACTGAGCGCTTAATTATCTGTGTGAGACTGAGCACTTTACTGTGTGTGTGTAACTGAGACTGAGCACTTTAATGTGTGTGTGTGAGACTAAGCGCTTTACTCTGTGTGTAACTGAGACTGAGCGCTTTACTGTGTGTGTAACTGAGACTGAGCGCTTTACTGTGTGTGTGAGACTAAGCGCTTTACTCTGTGTGTAACTGAGACCGAGCACTTTACTGTGTGTGTAACTGAAACTGAGCGCTTTACTGTGTGTGTAACTGAAACTGAGCACTTTACTGTGTGTGTAACTGAGACTGAGCGCTTTACTGTATGTGTGAGACTAAGCGTTTTACTCTGTATGTAACTGAGACTGAGCGCTCTATTGTCTGTTTGAGACTGAGCACTTTACTGTGTGTCTAACTGAAACTGAGCACTTTACTGTGTGTGTAAGACTAAGCGCTTTACTGGGTAACTGAGACTGAGCGCTTTACTATGTGTGTAACTGAGACTAAGCGCTTTACTGTGTGTAACTGAGACTGAGCACTTTACTGTGTGTGTAACTGAGACTGAGCACTTTACTGTGTGTATAACTGAGACTGAACATTTTACTGTGTAAGTAACTGAGACTGAGTGCTTTACTGTGTGTAACTGAGACTTAGCACTTTACTGGGTGTGTAACTGAGACTGAGCGCTTTACTGGATGTGTAACTGAGACTGAGCGCTTTACTGTGTGTAACTGAGACTGAGCGCTTTACTGTGTGTTACTGTGACTGAGCGCTTTACTGTGTGTGTAACTGAGACTGAGCACTTTACTGTGTGTGTATCTGAACCTGAGCGCTTTACCGTGTGTTTAACTGAGACTGAGCGCTTTACTGTGTGTAACTGAGACTGAGCGCTTTACTGTTTGTGTAACAGACTGAGCGCTTTACTGCGTGTGTAACTGAGACTGAGCGCTTTACTGTGTGTGTAACTGAGACTGAGCACTTTACTGTGTGTGTAACTGAGACTGAGCACTTTACTGTGTGTATAACTGAGACTGAGCATTTAACTGTGTAAGTAACTGAGACTGAGCACTTTACTGTGTGTGTAACTGAGACTGAGCACTTTACTGTGTGTGTAACTGAGACTGAGCACTTTACTGTGTGTATAACTGAGACTGAGCATTTTACTGTGTAAGTAACTGAGACTGAGCACTTTACTGTGTGTGTAACTGAGACTGATCACTTTACTGTGTGTATAACTGAGACTGAGCATTTTACTGTGTAAGTAACTGAGACTGAGCACTTTACTGTGTGTGTAACTGAGACTGAGTACTTTACTGTGTGTGTAAATGAGACTGAGCGCTTTACTGTGTGTGTAACTGAGACTGATCACTTTACTGTGTGTATAACTGAGACTGAGCATTTTACTGTGTAAGTAACTGAGACTGAGCACTTTACTGTGTGTGTAACTGAGACTGAGTACTTTACTGTGTGTGTAACTGAGACTGAGCACTTTACTGTGTGTATGACTGAGACAGCATTTTACTGTGTAAGTAACTGAGACTGAGCGCTTTACTGTGTGTGTAACTGAGACTGAGCACTTTACTGTGTGTATAACTGAGACTGAGCATTTTACTGTGTAAGTAACTGAGACAGCACTTTACTGTGTGTATAACTGAGACTGAGCATTTTACTGTTTAACTAACTGAGACTGAGCACTTTACTCTGTGTAACTGAGACTGAGCGCTTTATTGTGTGTGTAACTGAGACTGAACGATTTACTGTGTGTGTAACTGAGACTGAGCATTTTACTGTGTAAGTAACAGACTGAGCACTTTACTGTGTGTATAACTAAGACTGAGGAGGATTTTACTGTGTAAGTAACTGAGACTGAGCACTTTACTGTGTGTATAACTGAGACTGAGCGCTTTACTTTGTGTGTAACTGAGACTGAGCACTTTACTGTGTGTATAACTGAGACTGAGCATTTTACTGTGTAAGTAACTGAGACTGAGCACTTTACTGTGTGTGTAACTGAGACTGAGCACTTTACTGTGTGTGTAACTGAGACTGAGCACTTTACTGTGTGTATAACTGAGACTGAGCATTTTACTGTGTAAGTAACTGAGACTGAGCACTTTACTGTGTGTGTAACTGAGACTGAGCACTTTACTGTGTGTGTAACTGAGACTGAGCACTTTACTGTGTGTATAACTGAGACTGAGCATTTTACTGTGTAAGTAACTGAGACTGAGCACTTTACTGTGTGTGTAACTGAGACTGAGCACTTTACTGTGTGTGTATCTGAACCTGAGCGCTTTACCGTGTGTTTAACTGAGACTGAGTGCTTTACTGTGTGTAACTGAGACTGAGCGCTTTACTGTTTGTGTAACAGACTGAGCGCTTTACTGCGTGTGTAACTGAGACTGAGCGCTTTACTGTGTGTGTAACTGAGACTGAGCACTTTACTGTGTATGTAACTGAGACTGAGCACTTTACTGTGTGTATAACTGAGACTGAGCATTTTACTGTGTAAGTAACTGAGACTGAGCACTTTACTGTGTGTGTAACTGAGACTGAGCACTTTACTGTGTGTGTAACTGAGACTGAGCACTTTACTGTGTGTATAACTGAGACTGAGCATTTTACTGTGTAAGTAACTGAGACTGAGCACTTTACTGTGTGTGTAACTGAGACTGAGCGCTTTACTGTGTGTGTAACTGAGACTGATCACTTTACTGTGTGTATAACTGAGACTGAGCATTTTTCTGTGTAAGTAACTGAGACTGAGCACTTTACTGTGTGTGTAACTGAGACTGAGCACTTTACTGTGTGTGTAACTGAGACTGAGCACTTTACTGTGTGTATGACTGAGACAGCATTTTACTGTGTAAGTAACTGAGACTGAGCGCTTTACTGTGTGTGTAACTGAGACTGAGCACTTTACTGTGTGTATAACTGAGACTGAGCATTTTACTGTGTAAGTAACTGAGACAGCACTTTACTGTGTGTATAACTGAGACTGAGCATTTTACTGTTTAACTAACTGAGACTGAGCACTTTACTCTGTGTAACTGAGACTGAGCGCTTTATTGTGTGTGTAACTGAGACTGAACGATTTACTGTGTGTGTAACTGAGACTGAGCATTTTACTGTGTAAGTAACAGACTGAGCACTTTACTGTGTGTATAACTGAGACTGAGGAGCATTTTACTGTGTAAGTAACTGAGACTGAGCACTTTACTGTGTGTATAACTGAGACTGAGCGCTTTACTTTGTGTGTAACTGAGACTGAGCACTTTACTGTGTGTATAACTGAGACTGAGCATTTTACTGTGTAAGTAACTGAGACTGAGCACTTTACTGTGTGTGTAACTGAGACTGAGCACTTTACTGTGTGTATAACTGAGACTGAGCATTTTACTGTGTAAGTAACTGAGACTGAGCACTTTACTGTGTGTGTAACTGAGACTGAGCACTTTACTGTGTGTGTAACTGAGACTGAGCACTTTACTGTGTGTATAACTGAGACTGAGCATTTTACTGTGTAAGTAACTGAGACTGAGCACTTTACTGTGTGTGTAACTGAGACTGAGCACTTTACTGTGTGTGTAACTGAGACTGAGCACTTTACTGTGTGTATAACCAAGACTTAGCATTTTACTGTGTAAGTAACAGACTGAGCACTTTACTGTGTGTATAACTGAGACTGAGCATTTTACTGTGTAAGTAACTGAGACTGAGCACTTTACTGTGTGTATAACTGAGACTGAGAATTTTATTGTGTAAGTAACTAAGACTGAGCACTTTACTGTGTGTATAATTGAGACTGAGCATTTTACAGTGTAAGTAACTGAGACTGAGCACTTTGCTGTGTGTATAACTGAGACTGAGAATTTTACTGTGTAAGTAACTGAGACTGAGCACTTTACTGTGCGTATAACTGAGACTGAGCATTTTACTGTGTGTTTGATTGAGACTAATCACTTTACTGTGTGTATAACTGAGACTGAGCATTTTACTGTGTAAGTAACTGAGACTGAGCACTTTACTGTGTGTATAACCGAGACTGAGCATTTTACTGTGTAAGTAACTGAGACTGAGCATTTTACTGTGTGTAACTGAGACTGAGCGCTTTACTGTGTGTGCAACTGAGACTGAGCACTTTACTGTGTGTATAACTGAGACTGAGCATTTTACTGTGTGTGTAATTGAGACTAAGCACTTTACTGTGTGTATAACTGAGACTGAGCATTTTACTGTGTAAGTAACTGAGACTGAGCACTTTACTGTGTGTATAACCGAGACTGAGCATTTTACTGTGTAAGTAACAGACTGAGCACTTTACTGTGTGTATAACTGAGACTGAGCATTTTACTGTGTAAGTAACTGAGACTGAGCATTTTACTGTGTGTAACTGAGACTGAGCGCTTTACTGTGTGTGCAACTGAGACTGAGCACTTTACTGTGTGTATAACTGAGACTGAGCATTTTACTGTGTAAGTAACTGAGACTGAGCACTTTACTCTGTGTAACTGAGACTGAGCGCTTTATTGTGTGTGTAACTGAGTCTGAACGATTTACTGTGTGTGTAACTGAGACTGAGCACTTTACTGTGTGTAACTGAGACTGAGCACTTTACTGTGTGTGTATCTGAAACTTAGTGCTTTACTGTGTGTAACTGATACTGAGCACTTTACTGTGTGTGCAACTGAGACTGAGCACTTTACTGTGTGTATAACTGAGACTGAGCATTTTACTGTGTAAGTAACAGACTGAGCACTTTACTGTGTGTATAACTGAAACTGAGGAGCATTTTACTGTGTAAGTAACTGAGACTGAGCACTTTACTGTGTGTATAACTGAGACTGAGCGCTTTACTGTGTGTGTAACTGAGACTGAGCACTTTAATGTGTGTATAACTGAGACTGAGCATTTTACTGTGTAAGTAACTGAGACTGAGCATTTTACTGTGTGTGTAACTGAGACTGAGCACTTTACTGTGTGTGTAACTGAGACTGAGCACTTTACTGTGTGTATAACTGAGACTGAGCATTTTACTGTGTGTGTAATTGAGACTAAGCACTTTACTGTGTGTATAACTGAGACTGAGCATTTTACTGTGTAAGTAACTGAGACTGAGCACTTTACTGTGTGTATAACCGAGACTGAGCATTTTACTGTGTAAGTAACAGACTGAGCACTTTACTGTTTGTATAACTGAGACTGAGCATTTTACTGTGTAAGTAACTGAGACTGAGCACTTTACTGTGTGTATAACCGAGACTGAGCATTTTACTGTGTAAGTAACAGACTGAGCACTTTACTGTTTGTATAACTGAGACTGAGCATTTTACTGTGTAAGTAACTGAGACTGAGCACTTTACTGTGTGTATAACTGAGACTGAGAATTTTATTGTGTAAGTAACTGAGACTGAGCACTTTACTGTGTGTATAACTGAGACTGAGCATTTTACTGTGTAAGTAACTGAGACTGAGCTTTTTGCTGTGTGTATAACTGAGACTGAGAATTTTACTGTGTAAGTAACTGAGACTGAGCACTTTACTGTGCATATAACTGAGACTGAGCATTTTACTGTGTGTGTAATTGAGACTAAGCACTTTACTGTGTGCATAACTGAGACTGAGCATTTTACTGTGTAAGTAACTGAGACTGAGCACTTTACTGTGTGTATAACCGAGACTGAGCATTTTACTGTGTAAGTAACAGACTGAGCACTTTACTGTGTGTATAACTGAGACTGAGAATTTTATTGTGTAAGTAACTGAGACTGAGCACTTTACTGTGTGTATAACTGAGACTGAGCATTTTACTGTGTAAGTAACTGAGACTGAGCTTTTTGCTGTGTGTATAACTGAGACTGAGAATTTTACTGTGTAAGTAACAGACTGAGCACTTTACTGTGTGTATAACTGAGACTGAGCATTTTACTGTATAAGTAACTGAGACTGAGCACTTTACTGTGTGTATATTTGAGACTGAGCATTTTACTGTGTAAGTAACTGAGACTGAGCACTTACTGTGTGTATAACTGAGACTGAGCATTTTACTGTGTAAGTAACTGAGACTGAGCACTTTACTGCGTGTGTGTAACTGAGACTGAGCGCTTTACTGCGTGTGTGTAACTGAGACTGAGCGCTTTACTGTGTGTAACTGAGACTACGCACTTTACTGTGTAAGTAACTGAGGCTGAGTGCTTTACTGTGTGTAACTGAGCATTTTATTGTGTGTGTAACTCAGACTGAGCGCTTTACTGTGTGTAACTGAGACTGAGCACTTTATTTTGTGTTTAACTGAGACTGAGTGCTTTACTCTTTATGTAACTGAGAGTGAGCTCTTTACTGTGTGTATAACTGAAACTGAGCGCTTTACTGTGTGTGTAACTGAGACTGAGCGCTTAACTGTGTGTATAACTAAGACTGAGCACTTTACTGTGTGTGTAACTAAGACTGAGCTCTTTACTGTGTGTGTAACTGAGACTGAGCGCTTTACAAGGTCCAACAGACATCGCTGAATGTATTCAGCATTGCTCCAGCAGCTCTTGTGAGCTGCTCGTGCAACTCCGCCCCCTGCAGACTCGCGGCCAATAAACAGCAGGGGGGTGTCAATCAACCCAATCGTACTCGATCGGGTTGATTTCCGGCGATTCCTGTCTGCCTCATAAGAGCAGGTGGACAGGGTTATGGAGCAGCAGTCTTTAGACCGCTGCTCCATAACTTGTGTTTCTGGCGAGTTTGAAGACTCGCCAGAAACACATGCCTTCAAGCTCCGTTCGGAGCTTGATAGATAGGCCCCTTAGTGCTTTATTGTGTGTAACTGAGACTGAGCGCTTTACTGTGTGTGTGAGACTGAGCGCTTTACTGTGTAAGTAACTGAGACTGATCGCTTTACTATGTGTGTAACTGAGACTGAGCGCTTTACTGTGTGTGTAACTAAAATTGAGCGCTTTACTGTGTGTGTAGCTGAGACTGAGCACTTTACTGTGTGTGTAACTGAGAGTGAGAACTTTACTGTGTATGTAACTGAGACTGAGCGCTTTACTGTGTGTGTAACTGAAACTGAGCGCTTTACTGTGTGTGTAACTGAGACTGAGTACTTTACTGTGTGTGTAACTGAGACTGAGAACTTTACTGTGTATGTAACTGAGACTGAGCGCTTTACTGTGTGTGTAACTGAAACTGAGCGCTTTAATGTGTGTGTAACTGAGACTGAGTACTTTACTGTCTGTGTAACTGAGACTGAGAACTTTACTGTGTATGTAACTGAGACTGAGCGTTTTACTGTGTGTGTAACTGAAACTGAGCGCTTTAATGTGTGTGTAACTGAAACTGAGCACTTGACTGTGTGTGTAACTGAGACTGAGCACTTTACTGTATGTGTGAGACTAAGCGATTTACTCTGTGTGTAACTGAGACTGAGCGCTTTATTGTCTGTTTGAGACTGAGCACTTTACTGTGTGTCTAACTGAAACTGAGCACTTTACTGTGTGTGTAAGACTAAGCGCTTTACTGTGTGTGTAACTGAGACTGAGCGCTTTACTGTGTGTGTAACTGAGCCTGAGCGCTTTACTGTGTGTGTAATTGAGACTGAGCACTTTACTGTGTGTGTAACTGAGACTGAGAACTTTACTGTGTATGTAACTGAGACTGAGCGCTTTACTGTGTGTGTAACTGAAACTGAGCGCTTTACTGTGTCTGTAACTGAGACTGAGAACTTTACTGTGTATTTAACTGAGACTGAGCAATTTACTGTGTGTGTAACTGAGACTGAGTACTTTACTGTGTGTGTAACTGAGACTGAGAATTTTACTCTGTATGTAACTGAGACTGAGCACTTTACTGTGAGTGTAACTGAAACTGAGCACTTTACTGTGTGTGTAACTGAGACTGAGTGCTTTACTGTATGTGTGAGACTAAGCGTTTTACTCTGTGTGTAACTGAGACTGAGCGCTCTATTGTCTGTTTGAGACTGAGCACTTTACTGTGTGTGTAAGACTAAGCGCTTTACTGGGTAACTGAGACTGAGCGCTTTACTATGTGTGTAACTGAGACTGAGCGCTTTATTGTGTGTAACTGAGACTGAGCGCTTTACTGTGTGTGTAACTGAGACTGAGCACTTTACTGTGTGTATAACTGAGACTGAACATTTTACTGTGTAAGTAACTGAGACTGAGTGCTTTACTGTGTGTAACTGAGACTGAGCACTTTACTGGGTGTGTAACTGAGACTGAGCGCTTTACTGGATGTGTAACTGAGACTGAGCGCTTTACTGTGTGTAACTGAGACTGAGCGCTTTACTGTGTGTTACTGTGACTGAGCGCTTTACTGGGTGTGCAACTGAGACTGAACGCTTTACTGTGTGTGTAACTGAGACTGAGTGCTTTACTGCGTGTGTAACTGAGACTGAGCACTTTATTTTGTGTTTAACTGAGACTGAGCGCTTTACTGTGTGTAACTGAGAATGAGCGCTTTACTGTGTGTGTAACTGACACTGAGCGCTTTACTGTGTGTGTAACTGAGACTGAGCAATTTACTGTGTGTGTTACTGAGACTGAGCACTTTACTGTGTATGTAACTGAGACTGAGTGCTTTACTGTGTGTGTGAGACTTAACCGCTTTACTGTGTGTGTAACTGAGACTGAGCGCTTTACTGTGTGTGTAACTGAGACTGAGCGCTTTACTGTGTGTGTGAGACTAAGCGCTTTACTCTGTGTGTAACTGAGACTGAGCACTTTACTGTGTGTGTAACTGAGACTGAGCACTTTACTGTGTGTGTAACTGAGCCTGAGCGCTTTACTGTGTGTAACTGAGACTGAGCGCTTAATTATCTGTGTGAGACTGAGCACTTTACTGTGTGTGTGTAACTGAGACTGAGCACTTTACTGTGTGTGTGTGAGACTAAGCGCTTTACTCTCTGTGTAACTGAGACTGAGTGCTTTACTGTGTGTGTAACTGAGACTGAGCGCTTTACTGTGTGTGTGAGACTAAGCGCTTTACTCTGTGTGTAACTGAGACCGAGCACTTTACTGTGTGTGTAACTGATCCTGAGCGCTTTACTGTGTGTAACTGAGACTGAGTGCTTTACTGTGGGTGAGACTAAGCGCTTTACTCTGTGTGTAACTGAGACTGAGCACTTTACTGTGTGTGTAACTGAGAGTGAGTGTTTTACTGTGTGTAACTGAGACTAAGCACTTTACTGTGTGTGTAACTGAGACTGAGCGCTTTACTGTATGTGTAACTGAGACTGAGCACTTTACTGGGTGTGTAACTGAACCTGAGCGCTTTACTGTGTGTTTAACTGAGACTGAGAGCTTTACTTTGTATGTAACTGAGACTGAGCACTTTACTGTGTGTGTAACTGAGACTGAGTGCTTTACTGTGTGTGTAACTGAGACTGAGCGCTTTACTGTGTGTGTATCTGAACCTGAGCGCTTTACCGTGTGTTTAACTGAGACTGAGCGCTTACTGTGTGTAACTGAGACTGAGCGCTTTACTGTTTGTGTAACAGACTGAGCGCTTTACTGCGTGTGTAACTGAGACTGAGCGCTTTACTGTGTGTGTAACTGAGACTGAGCACTTTACTGTGTGTGTGTGTAACTGTGACTGAGCGCTTTACTGTGTGTGTAACTGAGACTGAGCGCTTTGCTGTGTGTGTAACTGAGCCTGAGCGCTTTACTGTGTGTGTAACTGAGACTGAGCACTTTACTGTGTGTGTAACTGAGACTGAGCAGATTACTGTGTGTAACTGAGACTGAGCTCTTTACTGTTTAAGTAACTGAGACTGAGTGCTTTACTGTGTGTAATGCTTTACTGTGTGTGTAACAGACTGAGCGCTTTACTGTGTGTGTAATTTAGACTGAGCACTTTACTGTGGGTGTAACTGAGACTAAGCACTTTACTGTGTGTAACTGAGATTGAGCGCTTTACTGGGTGTGTAACTGAGACTGAGTGCTTTACTGTGTGTAACTGAAACTGCACCCTTTACTGTGTGTGTAACTGAGACTGAGTGCTTTACTGTGTGTGTAACTGAGACTGAGCGCTTTATTGTGTGTGTAACTGAGACTGAGCGCTTTACTGTGTGTGTAACTGAGACTGAGCACTTTACTGTGTGTATAACTGAGACTGAGCATTTTACTGTTTAACTAACTGAGACTGAGCACTTTACTCTGTGTAACTGAGATTGAGCGCTTTATTGTGTGTGTAACTGAGACTGAACGATTTACTGTGTGTGTAACTGAGACTGAGCATTTTACTGTGTAAGTAACAGACTGAGCACTTTACTGTGTGTATAACTGAGACTGAGGAGCATTTTACTGTGTAAGTAACTGAGACTGAGCACTTTACTGTGTGTATAACTGAGACTGAGCGCTTTACTGTGTGTGTAACTGAGACTGAGCACTTTACTGTGTGTATAACTGAGACTGAGCATTTTACTGTGTAAGTAACTGAGACTGAGCACTTTACTGTGTGTGTAACTGAGACTGAGCACTTTACTGTATGTGTAACTGAGACTGAGCACTTTACTGTGTGTATAACTGAGACTGAGCATTTTACTGTGTAAGTAACTGAGACTGAGCACTTTACTGTGTGTGTAACTGAGACTGAGCACTTTACTGTGTGTGTAACTGAGACTGAGCACTTTACTGTTTGTATAACTGAGACTGAGCATTTTACTGTGTAAGTAACTGAGACTGAGCACTTTACTGTGTGTGTAACTGAGACTGAGCACTTTACTGTGTGTGTAACTGAGACTGAGCACTTTACTGTGTGTATAACCAAGACTGAGCATTTTACTGTGTAAGTAACAGACTGAGCACTTTACTGTGTGTATAACTGAGACTGAGCATTTTACTGTGTAAGTAACTGAGACTGAGCACTTTACTGTGTGTATAACTGAGACTGAGAATTTTATTGTGTAAGTAACTGAGACTGAGCACTTTACTGTGTGTATAATTGAGACTGAGCATTTTACTGCGTAAGTAACTGAGACTGAGCACTTTGCTGTGTGTATAACTGAGACTGAGAATTTTACTGTGTAAGTAACTGAGACTGAGCACTTTACTGTGCGTATAACTGAGACTGAGCATTTTACTGTGTGTTTGATTGAGACTAAGCACTTTACTGTATGTATAACTGAGACTGAGCATTTTACTGTGTAAGTAACTGAGACTGAGCACTTTACTGTGTGTATAACTGAGACTGAGAATTTTATTGTGTAAGTAACTGAGACTGAGCACTTTACTGTGTGTATAACCGAGACTGAGCATTTTACTGTGTAAGTAACTGAGACTGAGCATTTTACTGTGTGTAACTGAGACTGAGCGCTTTACTGTGTGTGCAACTGAGACTGAGCACTTTACTGTGTGTATAACTGAGACTGAGCATTTTACTGTGTGTGTAATTGAGACTAAGCACTTTACTGTGTGTATAACTGAGACTGAGCATTTTACTGTGTAAGTAACTGAGACTGAGCACTTTACTGTGTGTATAACCGAGACTGAGCATTTTACTGTGTAAGTAACAGACTGAGCACTTTACTGTGTGTATAACTGAGACTGAGCATTTTACTGTGTAAGTAACTGAGACTGAGCATTTTACTGTGTGTAACTGAGACTGAGCGCTTTACTGTGTGTGCAACTGAGACTGAGCACTTTACTGTGTGTATAACTGAGACTGAGCATTTTACTGTGTAAGTAACTGAGACTGAGCACTTTACTCTGTGTAACTGAGACTGAGCGCTTTATTGTGTGTGTAACTGAGACTGAACGATTTACTGTGTGTGTAACTGAGACTGAGCACTTTACTGTGTGTAACTGAGACTGAGCACTTTACTGTGTGTGTATCTGAAACTTAGTGCTTTACTGTGTGTAACTGATACTGAGCACTTTACTGTGTGTGCAACTGAGACTGAGCACTTTACTGTGTGTATAACTGAGACTGAGCATTTTACTGTGTAAGTAACAGACTGAGCACTTTACTGTGTGTATAACTGAAACTGAGGAGCATTTTACTATGTAAGTAACTGAGACTGAGCACTTTACTGTGTGTATAACTGAGACTGAGCGCTTTACTGTGTGTGTAACTGAGACTGAGCACTTTACTGTGTGTATAACTGAGACTGAGCATTTTACTATGTAAGTAACTGAGACTGAGCACTTTACTGTGTGTGTAACTGAGACTGAGCACTTTACTGTGTGTGTAACTGAGACTGAGCACTTTACTGTGTGTATAACTGAGACTGAGCATTTTACTGTGTGTGTAATTGAGACTAAGCACTTTACTGTGTGTATAACTGAGACTGAGCATTTTACTGTGTAAGTAACTGAGACTGAGCACTTTACTGTGTGTATAACCGAGAAGGGGAGCATTTTACTGTGTAAGTAACAGACTGAGCACTTTACTGTTTGTATAACTGAGACTGAGCATTTTACTGTGTAAGTAACTGAGACTGAGCACTTTACTGTGTGTATAACTGAGACTGAGAATTTTATTGTGTAAGTAACTGAGACTGAGCACTTTACTGTGTGTATAACTGAGACTGAGCATTTTACTGTGTAAGTAACTGAGACTGAGCTTTTTGCTGTGTGTATAACTGAGACTGAGAATTTTACTGTGTAAGTAACTGAGACTGAGCACTTTACTGTGCGTATAACTGAGACTGAGCATTTTACTGTGTGTGTAATTGAGACTAAGCACTTTACTGTGTGTATAACTGAGACTGAGCATTTTACTGTGTAAGTAACTGAGACTGAGCACTTTACTGTGTGTATAACCGAGACTGAGCATTTTACTGTGTAAGTAACAGACTGAGCACTTTACTGTTTGTATAAATGAGACTGAGCATTTTACTGTGTAAGTAACTGAGACTGAGCACTTTACTGTGTGTATAACTGAGACTGAGAATTTTATTGTGTAAGTAACTGAGACTGAGCACTTTACTGTGTGTATAACTGAGACTGAGCATTTTACTGTGTAAGTAACTGAGACTGAGCTTTTTGCTGTGTGTATAACTGAGACTGAGAATTTTACTGTGTAAGTAACAGACTGAGCACTTTACTGTGTGTATAACTGAGACTGAGCATTTTACTGTATAAGTAACTGAGACTGAGCACTTTACTGTGTGTATATTTGAGACTGAGCATTTTACTGTGTAAGTAACTGAGACTGAGCACTTACTGTGTGTATAACTGAGACTGAGCATTTTACTGTATAAGTAACTGAGACTGAGCACTTTACTGTGTGTATATTTGAGACTGAGCATTTTACTGTGTAAGTAACTGAGACTGAGCACTTTACTGCGTGTGTGTAACTGAGACTGAGCGCTTTACTGTGTGTAACTGAGACTACGCACTTTACTGTGTAAGTAACTGAGGCTGAGTGCTTTACTGTGTGTAACTGAGCTTGATAGATAGGCCCCTTAGTGCTTTATTGTGTGTAACTGAGACTGAGCGCTTTACTGTGTGTGTGAGACTGAGCGCTTTACTGTGTAAGTAACTGAGACTGAGCGCTTTACTATGTGTGTAACTGAGACTGAGAGCTTTACTGTGTGTGTAACTAAAATTGAGCGCTTTACTGTGTGTGTAACTGAGACTGAGAACTTTACTGTGTATGTAACTGAGACTGAGAAATTTACTGTGTGTGTAACTGAGACTGAGTACTTTACTGTGTGTGTAACTGAGACTGAGAACTTTACTGTGTATGTAACTGAGACTGAGCGCTTTACTGTGTGTGTAACTGAAACTGAGCGCTTTACTGTGTCTGTAACTGAGACTGAGAACTTTACTGTGTATGTAACTGAGACTGAGCGCTTTACTGTGTGTGTAACTGAGACTGAGCGCTTTACTGTGTGTGTGAGACTGAGCACTTTACTGTGTGTGTAACTGAGAGTGAGAACTTTACTGTGTATGTAACTGAGACTGAGCGCTTTACTGTGTGTGTAACTGAAACTGAGCGCTTTACTGTGTCTGTAACTGAGACTGAGAACTTTACTGTGTATGTAACTGAGACTGAGCAATTTACTGTGTGTGTAACTGAGACTGAGTACTTTACTCTGTGTGTAACTGAGACTGAGAACTTTACTGTGTATGTAACTGAGACTGAGCGCTTTACTGTGTGTGTAACTGAAACTGAGCGCTTTACTGTGTCTGTAACTGAGACTGAGAACTTTACTGTGTATGTAACTGAGACTGAGCGCTTTACTGTGTGTGTAACTGAAACTGAGCGCTTTACTGTGTGTGTAACTGAGACTGAGTACTTTACTGTGTGTGTAACTGAGACTGAGAACTTTACTGTGTATGTAACTGAGACTGAGCGCTTTACTGTGTGTGTAACTGAAACTGAGCGCTTTAATGTGTGTGTAACTGAGACTGAGTACTTTACTGTCTGTGTAACTGAGACTGAGAACTTTATTGTGTGTGTAACTGAGACTGAGCGCTTTACTGTGTGTGTAACTGAGACTGAGCATTTTACTGTTTAACTAACTGAGACTGAGCACTTTACTCTGTGTAACTGAGATTGAGCGCTTTATTGTGTGTGTAACTGAGACTGAACGATTTACTGTGTGTGTAACTGAGACTGAGCATTTTACTGTGTAAGTAACAGACTGAGCACTTTACTGTGTGTATAACTGAGACTGAGGAGCATTTTACTGTGTAAGTAACTGAGACTGAGCACTTTACTGTGTGTATAACTGAGACTGAGCGCTTTACTGTGTGTGTAACTGAGACTGAGCACTTTACTGTGTGTATAACTGAGACTGAGCATTTTACTGTGTAAGTAACTGAGACTGAGCACTTTACTGTGTGTGTAACTGAGACTGAGCACTTTACTGTATGTGTAACTGAGACTGAGCACTTTACTGTGTGTATAACTGAGACTGAGCATTTTACTGTGTAAGTAACTGAGACTGAGCACTTTACTGTGTGTGTAACTGAGACTGAGCACTTTACTGTGTGTGTAACTGAGACTGAGCACTTTACTGTGTGTATAACCAAGACTGAGCATTTTACTGTGTAAGTAACAGACTGAGCACTTTACTGTGTGTATAACTGAGACTGAGCATTTTACTGTGTAAGTAACTGAGACTGAGCACTTTACTGTGTGTATAACTGAGACTGAGAATTTTATTGTGTAAGTAACTGAGACTGAGCACTTTACTGTGTGTATAATTGAGACTGAGCATTTTACTGCGTAAGTAACTGAGACTGAGCACTTTGCTGTGTGTATAACTGAGACTGAGAATTTTACTGTGTAAGTAACTGAGACTGAGCACTTTACTGTGCGTATAACTGAGACTGAGCATTTTACTGTGTGTTTGATTGAGACTAAGCACTTTACTGTGTGTATAACTGAGACTGAGCATTTTACTGTGTAAGTAACTGAGACTGAGCACTTTACTGTGTGTATAACTGAGACTGAGAATTTTATTGTGTAAGTAACTGAGACTGAGCACTTTACTGTGTGTATAACCGAGACTGAGCATTTTACTGTGTAAGTAACTGAGACTGAGAACTTTACTGTGTATGTAACTGAGACTGAGCGCTTTACTGTGTGTGTAACTGAAACTGAGCGCTTTACTGTGTCTGTAACTGAGACTGAGAACTTTACTGTGTATGTAACTGAGACTGAGCGCTTTACTGTGTGTGTAACTGAAACTGAGCGCTTTACTGTGTGTGTAACTGAGACTGAGTACTTTACTGTGTGTGTAACTGAGACTGAGAACTTTACTGTGTATGTAACTGAGACTGAGCGCTTTACTGTGTGTGTAACTGAAACTGAGCGCTTTAATGTGTGTGTAACTGAGACTGAGTACTTTACTGTCTGTGTAACTGAGACTGAGAACTTTATTGTGTGTGTAACTGAGACTGAGCGCTTTACTGTGTGTGTAACTGAGACTGAGCATTTTACTGTTTAACTAACTGAGACTGAGCACTTTACTCTGTGTAACTGAGATTGAGCGCTTTATTGTGTGTGTAACTGAGACTGAACGATTTACTGTGTGTGTAACTGAGACTGAGCATTTTACTGTGTAAGTAACAGACTGAGCACTTTACTGTGTGTATAACTGAGACTGAGGAGCATTTTACTGTGTAAGTAACTGAGACTGAGCACTTTACTGTGTGTATAACTGAGACTGAGCGCTTTACTGTGTGTGTAACTGAGACTGAGCACTTTACTGTGTGTATAACTGAGACTGAGCATTTTACTGTGTAAGTAACTGAGACTGAGCACTTTACTGTGTGTGTAACTGAGACTGAGCACTTTACTGTATGTGTAACTGAGACTGAGCACTTTACTGTGTGTATAACTGAGACTGAGCATTTTACTGTGTAAGTAACTGAGACTGAGCACTTTACTGTGTGTGTAACTGAGACTGAGCACTTTACTGTGTGTGTAACTGAGACTGAGCACTTTACTGTGTGTATAACCAAGACTGAGCATTTTACTGTGTAAGTAACAGACTGAGCACTTTACTGTGTGTATAACTGAGACTGAGCATTTTACTGTGTAAGTAACTGAGACTGAGCACTTTACTGTGTGTATAACTGAGACTGAGAATTTTATTGTGTAAGTAACTGAGACTGAGCACTTTACTGTGTGTATAATTGAGACTGAGCATTTTACTGCGTAAGTAACTGAGACTGAGCACTTTGCTGTGTGTATAACTGAGACTGAGAATTTTACTGTGTAAGTAACTGAGACTGAGCACTTTACTGTGCGTATAACTGAGACTGAGCATTTTACTGTGTGTTTGATTGAGACTAAGCACTTTACTGTGTGTATAACTGAGACTGAGCATTTTACTGTGTAAGTAACTGAGACTGAGCACTTTACTGTGTGTATAACTGAGACTGAGAATTTTATTGTGTAAGTAACTGAGACTGAGCACTTTACTGTGTGTATAACCGAGACTGAGCATTTTACTGTGTAAGTAACTGAGACTGAGCATTTTACTGTGTGTAACTGAGACTGAGCGCTTTATTGTCTGTTTGAGACTGAGCACTTTACTGTGTGTCTAACTGAAACTGAGCACTTTACTGTGTGTGTAAGACTAAGCGCTTTACTGTGTGTGTAACTGAGACTGAGCGCTTTACTGTGTGTGTAACTGAGCCTGAGCGCTTTACTGTGTGTGTAATTGAGACTGAGCACTTTACTGTGTGTTTAACTGAGACTGAGAACTTTACTGTGTATGTAACTGAGACTGAGCGCTTTACTGTGTGTGTAACTGAAACTGAGCGCTTTACTGTGTCTGTAACTGAGACTGAGAACTTTACTGTGTATTTAACTGAGACTGAGCAATTTACTGTGTGTGTAACTGAGACTGAGTACTTTACTGTGTGTGTAACTGAGACTGAGAATTTTAATCTGTATGTAACTGAGACTGAGCACTTTATTGTGTGTGTAACTGAAACTGAGCGCTTTACTGTGTGTGTAACTGAAACTGAGCACTTTACTGTGTGTGTAACTGAGACTGAGCGCTTTACTGTATGTGTGAGACTAAGCGTTTTACTCTGTGTGTAACTGAGACTGAGCGCTCTTTAGACCGCTGCTCCATAACTTGTGTTTCTGGCGAGTTTGAAGACTCGCCAGAAACACAGGCCTTCAAGCTCCGTTCGGAGCTTGATAGATAGGCCCCTTAGTGCTTTATTGTGTGTAACTGAGACTGAGCGCTTTACTGTGTGTGTGAGACTGAGCGCTTTACTGTGTAAGTAACTGAGACTGAGCGCTTTACTATGTGTGTAACTGAGACTGAGCGCTTTACTGTGTGTGTAACTAAAATTGAGCGCTTTACTGTGTGTGTAGCTGAGACTGAGCACTTTACTGTGTGTGTAACTGAAACTGAGCGCTTTACTGTGTCTGTAACTGAGACTGAGAACTTTACTGTGTATGTAACTGAGACTGAGCAATTTACTGTGTGTGTAACTGAGACTGAGTACTTTACTGTGTGTGTAACTGAGACTGAGAACTTTACTGTGTATGTAACTGAGACTGAGCACTTTACTGTGTGTGTAACTGAAACTGAGCGCTTTACTGTGTCTGTAACTGAGACTGAGAACTTTACTGTGTATGTAACTGAGACTGAGCGCTTTACTGTGTGTGTAACTGAAACTGAGCGCTTTACTGTGTGTGTAACTGAAACTGAGCGCTTGACTGTGTGTGTAACTGAGACTGAGCGCTTTACTGTGTCTGTAACTGAGACTGAGAACTTTACTGTGTGTGTGAGACTGAGCGCTTTACTGTGTAAGTAACTGAGACTGAGCGCTTTACTATGTGTGTAACTGAGACTGAGCGCTTTACTGTGTGTGTAACTAAAATTGAGCGCTTTACTGTGTGTGTAGCTGAGACTGAGCACTTTACTGTGTGTGTAACTGAAACTGAGCGCTTTACTGTGTCTGTAACTGAGACTGAGAACTTTACTGTGTATGTAACTGAGACTGAGCAATTTACTGTGTGTGTAACTGAGACTGAGTACTTTACTGTGTGTGTAACTGAGACTGAGAACTTTACTGTGTATGTAACTGAGACTGAGCACTTTACTGTGTGTGTAACTGAAACTGAGCGCTTTACTGTGTCTGTAACTGAGACTGAGAACTTTACTGTGTATGTAACTGAGACTGAGCGCTTTACTGTGTGTGTAACTGAAACTGAGCGCTTTACTGTGTGTGTAACTGAGACTGAGTACTTGACTGTGTGTGTAACTGAGACTGAGAACTTTACTGTGTATGTAACTGAGACTGAGCGCTTTACTGTGTGTGTAACTGAAACTGAGCGCTTTAATGTGTGTGTAACTGAGACTGAGTACTTTACTGTCTGTGTAACTGAGACTGAGAACTTTACTGTGTATGTAACTGACACTGAGCGTTTTACTGTGTGTGTAACTGAAACTGAGCGCTTTAATGTGTGTGTAACTGAAACTGAGCACTTGACTGTGTGTGTAACTGAGACTGAGCGCTTTAATGTATGTGTGAGACTAAGCGATTTACTCTGTGTGTAACTGAGACTGAGCGCTTTATTGTCTGTTTGAGACTGAGCACTTTACTGTGTGTCTAACTGAAACTGAGCACTTTACTGTGTGTGTAAGACTAAGCGCTTTACTGTGTGTGTAACTGAGACTGAGCGCTTTACTGTGTGTGTAACTGAGCCTGAGCGCTTTACTGTGTGTGTAATTGAGACTGAGCACTTTACTGTGTGTGTAACTGAGACTGAGAACTTTACTGTGTATGTAACTGAGACTGAGCGCTTTACTGTGTGTGTAACTGAAACTGAGCGCTTTACTGTGTCTGTAACTGAGACTGAGAACTTTACTGTGTATTTAACTGAGACTGAGAAATTTACTGTGTGTGTAACTGAGACTGAGTACTTTACTGTGTGTGTAACTGAGACTGAGAATTTTACTCTGTATGTAACTGAGACTGAGCACTTTACTGTGTGTGTAACTGAAACTGAGCGCTTTACTGTGTGTGTAACTGAAACTGAGCACTTTACTGTGTGTGTAACTGAGACTGAGCGCTTTACTGTATGTGTGAGACTCTATTGTCTGTTTGAGACTGAGCACTTTACTGTGTGTCTAACTGAAACTGAGCACTTTACTGTGTGTGTAAGACTAAGCGCTTTACTGGGTAACTGAGACTGAGCGCTTTACTATGTGTGTAACTGAGACTGAGCGCTTTACTGTGTGTAACTGAGACTGAGCGCTTTACTGTGTGTGTAACTGAGACTGAGCACTTTACTGTGTGTATAACTGAGACTGAACATTTTACTGTGTAAGTAACTGAGACTGAGTGCTTTACTGTGTGTAACTGAGACTGAGCACTTTACTGGGTGTGTAACTGAGACTGAGCGCTTTACTGGATGTGTAACTGAGACTGAGCGCTTTACTGTGTGTAACTGAGACTGAGCGCTTTACTGTGTGTTACTGTGACTGAGCGCTTTACTGGGTGTGTAACTGAGACTGAACGCTTTACTGTGTGTGTAACTGAGACTGAGTGCTTTACTGCGTGTGTAACTGAGACTGAGCACTTTATTTTGTGTTTAACTGAGACTCAGCGCTTTACTGTGTGTAACTGAGAATGAGCGCTTTACTGTGTGTGTAACTGAGACTGAGCGCTTTACTGTGTGTGTAACTGAGACTAAGCGCTTCATTGTGTATAACTGAGACTGAGCGCTTTACTGTGTGTGTAACTGAGACTGAGCACTTTATTTTGTGTTTAACTGAGACAGCACTTTACTGTGTATGTAACTGAGACTGAACGTTTTACTGTGTGTGTAACTGAGACTGAGAGCTTTACTGTGTGTAACTGAGCGCTTTACTGTGTGTGTAACTGACACTGAGCGCTTTACTGTGTGTGTAACTGAGACTGAGCAATTTACTGTGTGTGTTACTGAGACTGAGCACTTTACTGTGTATGTAACTGAGACTGAGTGCTTTACTGTGTGTGTGAGACTAACCGCTTTACTCTGTGTGTAACTGAGACTGAGCGCTTTACTGTGTGTGTAACTGAGACTGAGCGCTTTATTGTGTGTGTGAGACTAAGCGCTTTACTCTGTGTGTAACTGAGACTGAGCACTTTACTGTGTGTGTAACTGAGACTGAGCACTTTACTGTGTGTGTAACTGAGCCTGAGCGCTTTACTGTGTGTAACTTAGACTGAGCGCTTAATTATCTGTGTGAGACTGAGCACTTTACTGTGTGTGTGTAACTGAGACTGAGCACTTTACTGTGTGTGTGTGAGACTAAGCGCTTTACTCTGTGTGTAACTGAGACTGAGCGCTTTACTGTGTGTGTAACTGAGACTGAGCGCTTTACTGTGTGTGTGAGACTAAGCGCTTTACTCTGTATGTAACTGAGACCGAGCACTTTACTGTGTGTGTAACTGAAACTGAGCGCTTTACTGTGTGTGTAACTGAAACTGAGCACTTTACTGTGTGTGTAACTGAGACTGAGCGCTTTACTGTATGTGTGAGACTAAGCGTTTTACTCTGTGTGTAACTGAGACTGAGTGCTCTATTGTCTGTTTGAGACTGAGCACTTTACTGTGTGTCTAACTGAAACTGAGCACTTTACTGTGTGTGTAAGACTAAGCGCTTTACTGGGTAACTGAGACTGAGCGCTTTACTATGTGTGTAACTGAGACTGAGCGCTTTACTGTGTGTAACTGAGACTGAGCGCTTTACTGTGTGTGTAACTGAGACTGAGCACTTTACTGTGTGTATAACTGAGACTGAACATTTTACTGTTTAAGTAACTGAGACTGAGTGCTTTACTGTGTGTAACTGAGACTGAGCACTTTACTGGGTGTGTAACTGAGACTGAGCGCTTTACTGGATGTGTAACTGAGACTGAGCGCTTTACTGTGTGTAACTGAGACTGAGCGCTTTACTGTGAGACTAAGCGTTTTACTCTGTGTGTAACTGAGACTGAGCGCTCTATTGTCTGTTTGAGACTGAGCACTTTACTGTGTGTCTAACTGAAACTGAGCACTTTACTGTGTGTGTAAGACTAAGCGCTTTACTGGGTAACTGAGACTGAGCGCTTTACTATGTGTGTAACTGAGACTGAGCGCTTTACTGTGTGTAACTGAGACTGAGCGCTTTACTGTGTGTGTAACTGAGACTGAGCACTTTACTGTGTGTATAACTGAGACTGAACATTTTACTGTGTAAGTAACTGAGACTGAGTGCTTTACTGTGTGTAACTGAGACTGAGCACTTTACTGGGTGTGTAACTGAGACTGAGCGCTTTACTGGATGTGTAACTGAGACTGAGCGCTTTACTGTGTGTAACTGAGACTGAGCGCTTTACTGTGTGTTACTGTGACTGAGCGCTTTACTGGGTGTGTAACTGAGACTGAACGCTTTACTGTGTGTGTAACTGAGACTGAGTGCTTTACTGCGTGTGTAACTGAGACTGAGCAATTTATTTTGTGTTTAACTGAGACTGAGCGCTTTACTGTGTGTAACTGAGAATGAGCGCTTTACTGTGTGTGTAACTGAGACTGAGCACTTTATTTTGTGTTTAACTGAGACAGCACTTTACTGTGTATGTAGCTGAGACTGAGCATTTTACTGTGTGTGTAACTGAGACTGAGAGCTTTACTGTGTGTAACTGAGCGCTTTGCTGTGTGTGTAACTGACACTGAGCGCTTTACTGTGTGTGTAACTGAGACTGAGCAATTTACTGTGTGTGTTACTGAGACTGAGCACTTTACTGTGTATGTAACTGAGACTGAGTGCTTTACTGTGTGTGTGAGACTAACCGCTTTACTGTGTGTGTAACTGAGACTGAGCGCTTTACTGTGTGTGTAACTGAGACTGAGCGCTTTACTGTGTGTGTGAGACTAAGCGCTTTACTCTGTGTGTAACTGAGACTGAGCACTTTACTGTGTGTGTAACTGAGACTGAGCACTTTACTGTGTGTGTAACTGAGCCTGAGCACTTTACTGTGTGTAACTGAGACTGAGCGCTTAATTATCTGTGTGAGACTGAGCACTTTACTGTGTGTGTGTAACTGAGATTGAGCACTTTACTGTGTGTGTGTGAGACTAAGCGCTTTACTCTCTGTGTAACTGAGACTGAGTGCTTTACTGTGTGTGTAACTGAGACTGAGCGCTTTACTGTGTGTGTGAGACTAAGCGCTTTACTCTGTGTGTAACTGAGACCGAGCACTTTACTGTGTGTGTAACTGATCCTGAGCGCTTTACTTTGTGTAACTGAGACTGAGCGCTTTACTGTGGGTGAGACTAAGCGCTTTACTCTGTGTGTAACTGAGAGTGAGTGTTTTACTGTGTGTAACTGAGACTAAGCACTTTACTGTGTGTGTAACTGAGACTGAGCGCTTTACTGTATGTGTAACTGAGACTGAGCACTTTACTGTGTGTGTAACTGAACCTGAGCGCTTTACTGTGTGTTTAACTGAGACTGAGAGCTTTACTTTGTATGTAACTGAGACTAAGCACTTTACTGTGTGTTTAACTGAGACTGAGTACTTTACTGTGTGTGTAACTGAGACTGAGCGCTTTACTGTGTGTGTATCTGAACCTGAGCGCTTTACCGTGTGTTTAACTGAGACTGAGCGCTTTACTGTGTGTAACTGAGACTGAGCGCTTTACTGTTTGTGTAACAGACTGAGCGCTTTACTGCGTGTGTAACTGAGACTGAGCGCTTTACTGTGTGTGTAACTGAGACTGAGCACTTTACTGTGTGTGTGTGTAACTGAGACTGAGCGCTTTACTGTGTGTGTAACTGAGACTGAGCGCTTTGCTGTGTGTGTAACTGAGCCTGAGCGCTTTACTGTGTGTGTAACTGAGACTGAGCGCTTTACTGTTTGTGTAACAGACTGAGCGCTTTACTGCGTGTGTAACTGAGACTGAGCGCTTTACTGTGTGTGTAACTGAGACTGAGCACTTTACTGTGTGTGTGTGTAACTGAGACTGAGCGCTTTACTGTGTGTGTAACTGAGACTGAGCGCTTTGCTGTGTGTGTAACTGAGCCTGAGCGCTTTACTGTGTGTGTAACTGAGACTGAGCACTTTACTGTGTGTGTAACTGAGACTGAGCAGATTACTGTGTGTAACTGAGACTGAGTGCTTTACTGTGTGTAATGCTTTACTGTGTGTGTAACAGACTGAGCGCTTTACTGTGTGTGTAATTTAGACTGAGCACTTTACTGTGTGTGTAACTGAGACTAAGCACTTTACTGTGTGTATAACTGAGACTGAGTGCTTTACTGTGTGTAACTGAAACTGCACCCTTTACTGTGTGTGTAACTGAGACTGAGTGCTTTACTGTGTGTGTAACTGAGACTGAGCGCTTTATTGTGTGTGTAACTGAGACTGAGCGCTTTACTGTGTGTGTAACTGAGACTGAGCCCTTTACTGTGTGTATAACTGAGACTGAGTGCTTTACTGTGTGTGTGAGACTAACCGCTTTACTGTGTGTGTAACTGAGACTGAGCGCTTTACTGTGTGTGTAACTGAGACTGAGCGCTTTACTGTGTGTGTGAGACTAAGCGCTTTACTCTGTGTGTAACTGAGACTGAGCACTTTACTGTGTGTGTAACTGAGACTGAGCACTTTACTGTGTGTGTAACTGAGCCTGAGCGCTTTACTGTGTGTAACTGAGACTGAGCGCTTAATTATCTGTGTGAGACTGAGCACTTTACTGTGTGTGTGTAACTGAGACTGAGCACTTTACTGTGTGTGTGTGAGACTAAGCGCTTTACTCTCTGTGTAACTGAGACTGAGTGCTTTACTGTGTGTGTAACTGAGACTGAGCGCTTTACTGTGTGTGTGAGACTAAGCGCTTTACTCTGTGTGTAACTGAGACCGAGCACTTTACTGTGTGTGTAACTGATCCTGAGCGCTTTACTGTGTGTAACTGAGACTGAGCGCTTTACTGTGGGTGAGACTAAGCGCTTTACTCTGTGTGTAACTGAGAGTGAGTGTTTTACTGTGTGTAACTGAGACTAAGCACTTTACTGTGTGTGTAACTGAGACTGAGCGCTTTACTGTATGTGTAACTGAGACTGAGCACTTTACTGTGTGTGTAACTGAACCTGAGCGCTTTACTGTGTGTTTAACTGAGACTGAGAGCTTTACTTTGTATGTAACTGAGACTGAGCACTTTACTGTGTGTGTAACTGAGACTGAGTACTTTACTGTGTGTGTAACTGAGACTGAGCGCTTTACTGTGTGTGTATCTGAACCTGAGCGCTTTACCGTGTGTTTAACTGAGACTGAGCGCTTTACTGTGTGTAACTGAGACTGAGCGCTTTACTGTTTGTGTAACAGACTGAGCGCTTTACTGCGTGTGTAACTGAGACTGAGCGCTTTACTGTGCGTGTAACTGAGACTGAACACTTTACTGTGTGTGTGTGTAACTGAGACTGAGCGCTTTACTGTGTGTGTAACTGAGACTGAGCGCTTTGCTGTGTGTGTAACTGAGCCTGAGCGCTTTACTGTGTGTGTAACTGAGACTGAGCACTTTACTGTGTGTGTAACTGAGACTGAGCAGATTATTGTGTGTTACTGAGACTGAGCTCTTTACTGTGTAAGTAACTGAGACTGAGTGCTTTACTGCGTGTAATGCTTTACTGTGTGTGTAACAGACTGAGCGCTTTACTGTGTGTGTAATTTAGACTGAGCACTTTACTGTGTGTGTAACTGAGACTAAGCACTTTACTGTGTGTAACTGAGATTGAGCGCTTTACTGGGTGTGTAACTGAGACTGAGTGCTTTACTGTGTGTAACTGAAACTGCACCCTTTACTGTGTGTGTAACTGAGACTGAGTGCTTTACTGTGTGTGTAACTGAGACTGAGCGCTTTATTGTGTGTGTAACTGAGACTGAGCGCTTTACTGTGTGTGTAACTGAGACTGAGCCCTTTACTGTGTGTATAACTGAGACTGAGTGCTTTACTGTGTGTGTAACTGAGACTGAGCGCTTTATTGTGTGTGTAACTGAGACTGAGTGCTTTACTGTGTGTGTAACTGAGACTGAGCCCTTTACTGTGTGTATAACTGAGACTGAGCATTTTACTATGTAAGTAACTGAGACTGAGTGCTTTACTGTGTGCAACTGAATCTGCGCCCTTTACTGTGTGTGTAACTGAGACTGAGTGCTTTACTGTGTGTAACTGAAACTGCACCCTTTATTGTGTGTGTAACTGAGACTGAGTGCTTTACTGTGTGTGTAACTGAGACTGAGCGCTTTATTGTGTGTGTAACTGAGACTGATCGCTTTACTGTGTGTGTAACTGAGACTGAGCACTTTCTGTGTGTAACTGAGACTGAGCGCTTTACTGGGTGTAACTGAGACTGAGCGCTTTATTGTGTGTGTAACTGAGACTGAGCACTTTACTGTGTGTATAACTGAGACTGAAGATTTTACTGTGTAAGTAACTGAGACTGAGTGCTTTACTTTGTGTAACTGAGACTGAGTACTTTACTGGGTGTGTAACTGAGACTGAGCGCTTTACTGGATGTGTAACTGAGACTGAGCGCTTTACTGGGTGTAACTGAGACTGAGCTCTTTACTGTGTTTGTAACTGAGACTAAGCGCTTTACTGGGTGTGTAACTGAGACTGAGTGCTTTACTGTGTGTAACTGAGACTGAGCACTTTACTGGGTGTGTAACTGAGACTGAACACTTTACTGTATGTGTAACTGAGACTTAGCACTTTACTGTATGTGTAACTGAGACTGAGCACTTTACTGTGTGTGTAACTGAGACTGAGCACTTTACTGTGTGTGTAACTGAGACTGAGTGCTTTATTGTGTGTGTAACTTAGACTAAGCGCTTTACTGTGTGTGTAACTGAGACTGAGCACTTTACTGTGTGTGTAACTGAGACTGAGCGCTTTATTGTGTGTGAAACTGAGACTGAGCGCTTTATTGTGTATGAAACTGAGACTGAGCGCTTTACTGTGTGTGTAACTGAGACTGAGCGCTTTACTGTATGTAACTGAGACTGAGCATTTTACTGTGTAAGTAACTGAGACTGAGCGCTTTTCTGTGTGTGTAACTGAGACTGAACGCTTTACTGTGTGTGTAACCGAGACTAAGAACTTTACTTGGTGTGTAACTGAGACTGAGCGCTTTATTGTGTGTGTAACTGAGACTGAGCGCTTTACTGTGTGTAACTGAGACTGAGAGCTTTACTGTGTGTGTAACTGAGACTGAGCACTTTACTGTGTGTAACTGAGACTGAGCGCTTTATTGTGTGTGTAACTGAGACTGAGCGCTTTACTGTGTATGTAACTGAGACTGAGCACTTTACTGTGTGTAATACTGAGACTGAGCATTTTACTGTGTAAGTAACTGAGACTGAGTGCTTTACTTTGTGTAACTGAGCACTTTACTGGGTGTGTAGCTGAGAATGAGCGCTTTACTGGGTGTGCAACTGAGACTGAGCACTTTACTGAGTATGTAACTGAGACTGAGCACTTTACTGTGTGTAATACTGAGACTTAGCATTTTACTGTGTAAGTAACTGAGACTGAGTGCTTTACTTTGTGTAACTGAGCACTTTACTGGGTGTGTAGCTGAGAATGAGCGCTTTACTGGGTGTGTAACTGAGACTGAGCACTTTACTGTGTATGTAACTGAGACTGAGCGCTTTACTGTGTGTGTTACTGAGACTAAGCGCTTTACTGGCTGTGTATCTGAGAATGAGGCCTCTATTTAGACTGAGCGCTTTATTGTGTGTGAAACTGAGACTGAGCGCTTTACTGTGTGTGTAACTGAGACTGAGCGCTTTACTGTATGTAACTGAGACTGAGCATTTTACTGTGTAAGTAACTGAGACCGAGCGCTTTACTGTGTGTGTAACTGAGACTGAAGGCTTTACTGTGTGTGTAACCGAGACTAAGAACTTTACTGGGTGTGTAACTGAGACTGAGCGCTTTATTGTGTGTGTAACTGAGACTGAGCGCTTTACTGTGTGTAACTGAGACCAAGCGCTTTACTGTGTGTAACTGAGACTGAGCGCTTTATTGTGTGTGTAACTGAGACTGAGCGCTTTACTGTGTGTGTAACTGAGACTGAGCACTTTACTGTGTGTAATACTGAGACTGAGCATTTTACTGTGTAAGTAACTGAGACTGAGTGCTTTACTGTGTGTAACTGAGACTGAGCACTTTACTGGGTGTGTAGCTGAGAATGAGCGCTTTACTGTGTGTAACTGAAACTGCACCCTTTACTGTGTGTGTAACTGAGACTGAGTGCTTTACTGTGTGTGTAACTGAGACTGAGCGCTTTATTGTGTGTGTAACTGAGACTGAGCGCTTTACTGTGTGTGTAACTGAGACTGAGCACTTTACTGTGTGTATAACTGAGACTGAGCATTTTACTATGTAAGTAACTGAGACTGAGTGCTTTACTGTGTGCAACTGAATCTGCGCCCTTTACTGTGTGTGTAACTGAGACTGAGTGCTTTACTGTGTGTGTAACTGAGACTGAGCGCTTTATTGTGTGTGTAGCTGAGACTGAGCGCTTTACTGTGTGTGTAACTGAGACTGAGCACTTTCTGTGTGTAACTGAGACTGAGCGCTTTACTGGGTGTAACTGAGACTGAGCGCTTTATTGTGTGTGTAACTGAGACTGAGCACTTTACTGTGTGTATAACTGAGACTGAAGATTTTACTGTGTAAGTAACTGAGACTGAGTGCTTTACTTTGTGTAACTGAGACTGAGTACTTTACTGGGTGTGTAACTGAGACTGAGCGCTTTACTGGATGTGTAACTGAGACTGAGCGCTTTACTGGGTGTAACTGAGACTGAGCTCTTTACTGTGTTTGTAACTGAGACTAAGCGCTTTACTGGGTGTGTAACTGAGACTGAGTGCTTTACTGTGTGTAACTGAGACTGAGCACTTTACTGGGTGTGTAACTGAGACTGAACACTTTACTGTATGTGTAACTGAGACTTAGCACTTTACTGTATGTGTAACTGAGACTGAGCACTTTACTGTGTGTGTAACTGAGACTGAGCACTTTACTGTGTGTGTAACTGAGACTGAGTGCTTTATTGTGTGTGTAACTTAGACTAAGCGCTTTACTGTGTGTGTAACTGAGACTGAGCACTTTACTGTGTGTGTAACTGAGACTGAGCGCTTTATTGTGTGTGAAACTGAGACTGAGCGCTTTATTGTGTATGAAACTGAGACTGAGCGCTTTACTGTGTGTGTAACTGAGACTGAGCGCTTTACTGTATGTAACTGAGACTGAGCATTTTACTGTGTAAGTAACTGAGACTGAGCGCTTTTCTGTGTGTGTAACTGAGACTGAACGCTTTACTGTGTGTGTAACCGAGACTAAGAACTTTACTTGGTGTGTAACTGAGACTGAGCGCTTTATTGTGTGTGTAACTGAGACTGAGCGCTTTACTGTGTGTAACTGAGACTGAGAGCTTTACTGTGTGTGTAACTGAGACTGAGCACTTTACTGTGTGTAACTGAGACTGAGCGCTTTATTGTGTGTGTAACTGAGACTGAGCGCTTTACTGTGTATGTAACTGAGACTGAGCACTTTACTGTGTGTAATACTGAGACTGAGCATTTTACTGTGTAAGTAACTGAGACTGAGTGCTTTACTTTGTGTAACTGAGCACTTTACTGGGTGTGTAGCTGAGAATGAGCGCTTTACTGGGTGTGCAACTGAGACTGAGCACTTTACTGAGTATGTAACTGAGACTGAGCACTTTACTGTGTGTAATACTGAGACTTAGCATTTTACTGTGTAAGTAACTGAGACTGAGTGCTTTACTTTGTGTAACTGAGCACTTTACTGGGTGTGTAGCTGAGAATGAGCGCTTTACTGGGTGTGTAACTGAGACTGAGCACTTTACTGTGTATGTAACTGAGACTGAGCGCTTTACTGTGTGTGTTACTGAGACTAAGCGCTTTACTGGCTGTGTATCTGAGAATGAGGCCTCTATTTAGACTGAGCGCTTTATTGTGTGTGAAACTGAGACTGAGCGCTTTACTGTGTGTGTAACTGAGACTGAGCGCTTTACTGTATGTAACTGAGACTGAGCATTTTACTGTGTAAGTAACTGAGACCGAGCGCTTTACTGTGTGTGTAACTGAGACTGAAGGCTTTACTGTGTGTGTAACCGAGACTAAGAACTTTACTGGGTGTGTAACTGAGACTGAGCGCTTTATTGTGTGTGTAACTGAGACTGAGCGCTTTACTGTGTGTAACTGAGACCAAGCGCTTTACTGTGTGTAACTGAGACTGAGCGCTTTATTGTGTGTGTAACTGAGACTGAGCGCTTTACTGTGTGTGTAACTGAGACTGAGCACTTTACTGTGTGTAATACTGAGACTGAGCATTTTACTGTGTAAGTAACTGAGACTGAGTGCTTTACTGTGTGTAACTGAGACTGAGCACTTTACTGGGTGTGTAGCTGAGAATGAGCGCTTTACTGTGTGTAACTGAAACTGCACCCTTTACTGTGTGTGTAACTGAGACTGAGTGCTTTACTGTGTGTGTAACTGAGACTGAGCGCTTTATTGTGTGTGTAACTGAGACTGAGCGCTTTACTGTGTGTGTAACTGAGACTGAGCACTTTACTGTGTGTATAACTGAGACTGAGCATTTTACTATGTAAGTAACTGAGACTGAGTGCTTTACTGTGTGCAACTGAATCTGCGCCCTTTACTGTGTGTGTAACTGAGACTGAGTGCTTTACTGTGTGTGTAACTGAGACTGAGCGCTTTATTGTGTGTGTAGCTGAGACTGAGCGCTTTACTGTGTGTGTAACTGAGACTGAGCACTTTCTGTGTGTAACTGAGACTGAGCGCTTCTTCTGGGTGTAACTGAGACTGAGCGCTTTACTGTGTGTGTAACTGAGACTGAGCACTTTACTGTGTGTATAACTGAGACTGAACATTTTACTGTGTAAGTAACTGAGACTGAGTGCTTTACTTTGTGTAACTGAGACTGAGTACTTTACTGGGTGTGTAACTGAGACTGAGCGCTTTACTGGATGTGTAACTGAGACTGAGCGCTTTACTGGGTGTAACTGAGACTGAGCTCTTTACTGTGTTTGTAACTGAGACTAAGCGCTTTACTGGGTGTGTAACTGAGACTGAGTGCTTTACTGTGTGTAACTGAGACTGAGCACTTTACTGGGTGTGTAACTGAGACTGAACACTTTACTGTATGTGTAACTGAGACTTAGCACTTTACTGTATGTGTAACTGAGACTGAGCACTTTACTGTGTGTGTAACTGAGACTGAGCACTTTACTGTGTGTGTAACTGAGACTGAGCGCTTTATTGTGTGTGTAACTGAGACTAAGCGCTTTACTGTGTGTGTAACTGAGACTGAGCACTTTACTGTGTGTGTAACTGAGACTGAGCGCTTTATTGTGTGTGAAACTGAGACTGAGCGCTTTATTGTGTGTGAAACTGAGACTGAGCGCTTTACTGTGTGTGTAACTGAGACTGAGCGCTTTACTGTATGTAACTGAGACTGAGCATTTTACTGTGTAAGTAACTGAGACTGAGCGCTTTACTGTGTGTGTAACTGAGACTGAACGCTTTACTGTGTGTGTAACCGAGACTAAGAACTTTACTGGGTGTGTAACTGAGACTGAGCGCTTTATTGTGTGTGTAACTGAGACTGAGTGCTTTACTGTGTGTAACTGAGACCGAGTGCTTTACTGTGTGTGTAACTGAGACTGAGAGCTTTACTGTGTGTGTAACTGAGACTGAGCACTTTACTGTGTGTAACTGAGACTGAGCGCTTTATTGTGTGTGTAACTGAGACTGAGCGCTTTACTGTGTGTGTAACTGAGACTGAGCACTTTACTGTGTGTAATACTGAGACTGAGCATTTTACTGTGTAAGTAACTGAGACTGAGTGCTTTACTTTGTGTAACTGAGCACTTTACTGGGTGTGTAGCTGAGAATGAGCGCTTTACTGGGTGTGTAACTGAGACTGAGCACTTTACTGTGTATGTAACTGAGACTGAGCGCTTTACTGTGTGTGTTACTGAGACTAAGGGGGGTAGTTATCAAGCCGTCTACTTTTCTGGCTTCGCCGGCCCAATACGCCCGCCTAAGCTCGCCTACCTTCGCCGCCGCGGACCTGAAAAAATACGCCTAAGTTATCAAATAAAGCTGTCAAAAAGCCGCGGGGCGATGAGCAGCGGACTGTGACAGTTATCACTCATCCGATCTCGCTGCCCTTCGGCTTTTTCCCAGCTTTATTGCTAGCCTGTCACTAAGCACTCACACTAAACTACACTGTTCTACCCCCTATACCGGCGCCCCCGGAGCCTCCCGCAACTCAATAAAGTTACTAACTCCTAAACCGCCGCTCCTAGACCCTGCCGCAAGTCTTATAAATGTATTAACCCCTAAACTGCCGCTCCCGGACACCGCTGCCACCTACAGTATACCTAGTAACCCCTATCCTGCCCCCCCTATACCGTCGCCCTCTATAATAAAATTATTAACCCCTATCCTGCTGATCCCGCACCTCTCCGCAACTAAATAAATAGTTTAACTCCGAAACCGCCGCTCCATGAACCCGCCGCAACCTATATTAAACCTATTAACCCCTATCCTGCCCCCCCTACACCGTCGCCACCTATAATAAATTTATTAACCCTTAATCTGCCCCCCCTACACCGTCGCCACCTATAATACATTTATTAACCCCTATCCTGCCCCCCACTACGCCGCCGCCACTGTAATAAAATTATTAACCCCTAAACCTAAGTCTAACCCTAACCCTAACGCCCCCCTAACTTAAATATTAATTAAATAAATCTAAATAAATTAACTCTTATTAAGTAAATGAATCCTATTTAAAACTAAATACTTACCTTTAAAATAAACCCTAATATAGCTACAATATAAATAATAATTATATTCTAGCTATTTTAGGATTTTTTTTAAATTTTACAGGCAACTTTTAATTTATTTTAACTAGGTACAATAGCTATTAAATAGTTATTAACTATTTAATAGCTTACCTAGATAAAATAAAGAGAAATGTACCTGTGAAATAAATCCTAACCTAAGTTACAATTACACCTAACACTACACTATACTTTAATAAATTATTCCTATTTAAAAATAAATACTTACCTGTAAAATAAACCCTAAGATAGCTACAATATAATTAATAATTATATTATAGCTATCTTAGGATTTATATTTATTTTACAGGTAACTTTGTATTTATTTTAGCTAGTTAGAATAGTTATTAAATAGTTATTAACTATTTAATAACTACATAGCTAAAAGAAATACAAAATTACCTGTAAAATAAATCCTAACTTAAGTTACAATTAAACCTAATACTACACTATCATTAAATTAATTAAATAAACTACCTACAAATAACTACAATTAAATACAATTACATAAACTAAGTAAAGTACAAAAAATAAAAAAAGCTAAGTTACAAAAAATAAAAAAATAAGTTACAAACATGTTACAAATATTACAACAATTTTAAGCTACTTACACCTAATCTAAGCCCCCTAATAAAATAACAAACCCCCCCAAAATAAAAAAATGCCCTACCCTATTCTAAATTAAATAAATTTCAAAGCTCTTTTACCTTACCAATCAGCCAATCAGATTGAGCTCGCATTCTATTGGCTGATCGGAACAGCCAATAGAATGCGAGCTCAATCTGATTGGCTGATTCCATCAGCCAATCAGATTTTTCCTACCTTAATTCCGATTGGCTGATAGAATCCTATCAGCCAATCGGAATTGAGGGGACGCCATCTTGGATGACGTCCCTTAAAGGAGCCGTCATTCGTCGTAGTCCGTCGGTGAAGAAGGTGGTTCCGCGTCGGCGGAAGGAAGATTCAAGACCCGGCTTGGAAGATGACTTCATCGGATGGAAGATTTCTTCAGCGCCGCTTGGAGGATTAACTTCTTCCGCTCCGGATGTCCTCTTCAGTTCCATCGGTGGCTCGGCTGAGTGAAGACGACTCAAGGTAGGATGATCTTCAGGGGATTAGTGTTAGGTTTTTGTAAGGTGGGTTTGGGTTAGATTAGGGGTATGTGGGTGGTGGGTTTTAATGTTGGGGGGGGTTGTATTTTTCTTTTACAGGCAAAAGAGCTGTTTTCTTTGGGGCATGCCCCCACAAATGGCCCTTTTAAGGGCTGGTAAGGTAAAAGAGCTTTGAAATTTATTTAATTTAGAATAGGGTAGGGCAATTTTTTATTTTGGGGTGGTTTGTTATTTTATTAGGGGGCTTAGATTAGGTGTAAGTATCTTAAAATTGTTGTAATATTTGTAACATGTTTGTAACTTATTTTTTATTTTTTGTAACTTAGCTTTTTTTATTTTTTGTACTTTACTTAGTTTATGTAATTGTATTTAATTGTAGTTATTTGTAGGTAGTTTATTTAATTAATTTAATGATAGTGTAGTATTAGGTTTAATTGTAACTTAAGTTAGGATTTATTTTACAGGTAATTTTGAATTTCTTTTAGCTATGTAGTTATTAAATAGTTAATAACTATTTAATAACTATTCTAACTAGCTAAAATAAATACAAAGTTACCTGTAAAATAAATATAAATCCTAAGATAGCTATAATATAATTATTATTTATATTGTAGCTATAGTAGGGTTTATTTTAAAGGTAAGTATTTAGTTTTAAATAGGATTCATTTACTTAATAAGAGTTAATTTATTTAGATTTATTTAATTAATATTTAAGTTAGGGGGGCGTTAGGGTTAGGGTTAGACTTAGGTTTAGGGGTTAATAATTTTATGACAGTGGCGGCGGCGTAGTGGGGGGCAGGATAGGGGTTAATAAATTTATTATAGGTGGCGACGGTGTAGGGGGGGCAGGATAGGGGTTAATACATTTAATATAGGTTGCGGCGGGTTCAGGGAGCGGCGGTTTAGGGGTTAATACATTTATTATAGTTGCGGTGGGCTCCGGGAGCGGCGGTTTAGGGGTTAATATGTATAGAGTAGCTTGCGGTGGGCTCCGGGAGCGGCGGTTTAGGGGGTAATAACTTTATTTAGTTGCGGCGGTGTAGGGGGGGTCAGATTAGTGGTGTTTAGACTCGGGGTACATGTTAGGGTGTTAGGTGTAGACAGCTCCCATAGAAATCAATGGGATGTCTGTCAGCAGCGAACTTGTACTTTCGCTATGGTCAGACTCCCATTTATTCCTATGGGATCCGCCGCCTCCAGGGGTGGCGGATTGAAAACCAGGTACGCTGGGCCGTAAAAGTGCCGAGCGTACCTGCTAGTTTTTTGATAGCTAGCAAAAGTAGTGAGATTGTGCCGCACTTGTGTGCGGAACATCTGGAGTGACGTAAGAATCGATCTGTGTCGGACTGAGTCCGGCGGATCGATGCTTACGTCACAAAATTCTACTTTTGCCGGTCTCGAGCCTTTGATAACTAAGGCGAATCAGCCTCGCCACAAATACGCTGCGGAATTCCAGCGTATTTGAGGTTGACGGCTTGATAACTACCCCCCTAAGCACTTTACTGGCTGTGTATCTGAGACTGAGGCCTCTATTTAGACTGAGCGCTTTATTGTGTGTGAAACTGAGACTGAGCGCTTTACTTTGTGTGTAACTGAGACTGAGCGCTTTACTGTATGTAACTGAGACTGAGCATTTTACTGTGTAAGTAACTGAGACTGAGCGCTTTACTGTGTGTGTAACTGAGACTGAAGGCTTTACTGTGCGTGTAACCGAGACTAAGAACTTTACTGGGTGTGTAACTGAGACTGAGCGCTTTATTGTGTCTGTAACTGAGACTGAGCGCTTTACTGTGTGTAACTGAGACCAAGCGCTTTACTGTGTGTAACTGAGACTGAGCGCTTTATTGTGTGTGTAACTGTGTAACTGAGACTGAGCGCTTTACTGTGTGTGTAACTGAGACTGAGCACTTTACTGTGTGTAATACTGAGACTGAGCATTTTACTGTGTAAGTAACTGAGACTGAGTGCTTTACTGTGTGTAACTGAGACTGAGCACTTTACTGGGTGTGTAGCTGAGAATGAGCGCTTTACTGGGTGTGTAACTGAGACTGAGCACTTTACTGTGTATGTAACTGAGACTGAGCGCTTTACTGTGTGTGTTACTGATATTAAGCGCTTTACTGGGTGTGTATCTGAGACTGAGGCCTCTATTTAACTAGGTCTGGCGGACCTGATCCGACACTGCGGATCAGGTCCGCCAGACCTCGCTGAATAAGGAGAGCAATACGCTCTCCGTATTCAGCATTGCACCAGCAGCTCACAAGAGCTGCTGGTGCAACGCCGCCCCCTGCAGACTCGTGGCCAATCGGCCGCCAGCAGTGGGTGTCAATCAACCCGATCGTACTTGATCGTGTTGAATTCCAGCGATGTCTGTCCGTCTGCTCAGAGCAGGCGGACAGGTTATGGAGCAACGGTCTTTGTGACCGCTGCTTCATAACTGCTGTTTCTGGCGAGCCTGCAGGCTCGCCAGAAACACGGGGCATCAAGCTTGATAGATAGGCCCCTGAGTGCTTTACTGTGTGTAACTGAGACTGAGCACTTTACTGTGTGTGTAACTGAGACTGAGCACTTTACTGTGTGTGTAACTGAGACTGAGCGCTTTACTGGGTGTGTAACTGAGACTGAGTGCTTTACTGTGAGTAACTGAGACTGAGCACTTTGCTGGGTGTGTAACTGAGACTGAGCACCTTACTGTGTGTGTAACTGAGACTGAGCACTTTACTGTATGTGTAACTGAGACTGAGCACTTTACTGTGTGTGTAACTGAGACTGAGCACTTTACTGTGTGTGTAACTGAGACTGAGCACTTTACTGTGTGTGTAACTGAGACTGAGCGCTTTATTGTGTGTGTAACTGAGACTAAGCGCTTTAATGTCTGTGTTACTGAGACTGAGAACTTTACTGTGTGTAACTGAGACTGAGTGCTTTACTGTGTATGTAACTGAGACTGAAAGCTTTTCTGTGTGTGTAACTGAGACTGAGCACTTTACTGTGTGTGTAACTGAGACTGAACGCTTTACTGTGTGTGTAACTGAGACTGAGCACTTTACTGTGTGTGTAAATGAGACTGAGCACTTTACTTTGTGTGTAACTGAGACTGAGGGCTTTACTATGTGTGTAACTGAGACTGAACGCTTTACTGTGTGTGTAACTGAGACTGCGCCCTTTACTGTGTGTGTAACTGAGACTGAGCGCTTTACTGTGTGTGTAAATGAGACTGAACGCTTTTCTGTGTGTGTAACTGAGACTGAGCGCTTTACTGTGTGTGTAACTGAGACTGAGCACTTTACTGTGTGTGTAACTGAGACTGAGCGCTTTACTGTATGTAGCTGAGACTGAGCACTTTACTGTGTGTAACTGAGACTGAGCGCTTTACTGTTTGTGTTACTGAGACTGAGCGCTTTACTGTGTGTGTAACTGAGACTGAGCGCTTTATTGTGTGTGTAACTGAGACTGAATGCATTTCTCATTGAAAATAATTTTTTCCGTGGGCATAAACTTGCAGCAAATAAAGGTACTTTCAGCATGATGTTTTTTATTCTTTATGCCAGAAAGTCTCCTTTTCATAGCACTTGTAAATCCTATCGTATCAAGTTGTGCCTTTTACAGAGGAGAACTTTCTTGAAGTAAATCAGTCTGATTCCTCCTTTAAAGCACGATCCAGTCATGATATTCATTCCTCCTCAGAAGAACATGGCACCCCAGATGATCGTTTTGGCTTTCTGTCTGTCTTGTCAGTGAGGTACTGGGCACATTGGACAGGGAGTCAACGTCTGTTTTTTCCCCAATCCCCTTAGGGACACTTCCCCAAGGTCATAATACTGTTTTATATAAAGAGAGAAGCACTTAACCAGGAACAAATAAGGGTTCAGTAGCTTGATCTTTGGCAGGTCAACACCTGGCAGCAGCCTCTTTTAGCCCACTTTTGCTTTTTATGGAGGAGAACTTTCCTGAAGTATCAGTCTGATCCAACCTAAAAAGAGGGCCCAACACCAAAATACTAGGCAATCCTTCTCTAAACAAAAAACATGGCAACCCCAGATGATTGGTTCAGCCTTCTGTGGGCCTCATCAGTGAGTACAGCTATATCCTTTTAGACACATAGGGCAAGGAGTCCATGTCTGGTTTCCCCATATCCCTTTGGGAGACTTTCCCCAGGGTAATAATACACATACACACGAAAGAAAAGTAATCTACCAGCTCTGTAGCTTGTTCTTTGGTGACTCACTACCTGGGAGCAGCCTCTTTTAGCCCAATTGTGCCTTAAACAGAGGAGAACTTTTCCAGAAGTATCAGTCTGATCTTTAATAAAAAAGAATAGTCCAGCCACAAAATAACAGGAGATCTATCCCTTAACGTAGAATATTGCATCCCCAGACCTTGTTGCTCAGATAATGTCAGAATATGGAGCCGCTCACCAGCTCATAAGACCCAATGATTTCTGATTTTGGTGAGATAATTTAAAAAGGCTCATTAATACTGTGAGGTCTCTTAAAGAAGAAATATAGGACTAGATTACAAGTGGAGCTCAAATATATTAGCTATTGAGCGTTAACACCGCCCAAGTTAAATCAATAGTAATCCTATTCTTGTGCTCATATTACAAGCTGAAAATAAAAAGTTTGCACATGAGTGAAATCTGAACGTGAGTCTGCGCTAAATCCCACTCCCCATAGACTTCTATGGCGTGCAATACAAAAACCTGGTTCTAGCTTTCGCTTCTATTACAAGTACTAGCGAAAAGGTGCACTAAGACAAGTGATCAAATAGCTTTGTTCTTTACTCAGAAGTAAATGTTATTTTGATTTTAAATATATAGATATACATTTAAAATAAATGTCTATAGCTATATATGTTATATATATATCTGTTGAAAGTATAGTGCACGCTAAAGGGGTGTCTGCTGCGATAAACATTCTCTGCTAATTCTGTTTTACCATAGACTTGTAATACAAGCGTTATCAATAGCACACCACTTGTAATCTAGACAATAATGTGCAAAAAAGCCTCCAAAGATTTGTGTAATGTCTCCCCACTGCAGAGAGTTCTTGATCACAAAGTAGTAGTGAGGTCTTTGTACAACCCTATAGGAACCGTATGGGTTTTGTCTATGGTTAATAAGGGATGAAATCAATTTCTGATGTTAATATTTTGAGTGCTTCACTATATTTAAGAAGTAATTGTCCAGCATCCAGTAGACTGTACATGGTTTTCATTCTCAGGTTTACTTTAAAGGAACATTATACACTAGATTTTTATTTGGATAAATGTGTTTTAAATGATCCATTTGTACAGCCTATCTGGGTCTGTTTTTGTAACAATGTATATAGTTTTGGTTATTTTTAAATAGCATTGTGCTGATTTTCAGAATCCTAAGCAAGCCCCAAAGTATCAAATGCATACATATGTATACTGACTTCAGATTGCTTCTGTTTGTATAATGGGTCTTTTCGTATGCAGATGGTTGGGGGAGGGGGGAGGTTCTGCTATCAGCAACTTTCAGTGGGTGTCCTAGGCTTATCTCATTAACAGTGTTAAATTGTAAGCTTCTAAGTAAGTTTTAAAAAGGGTTTACTCTGGATTTTTATATCGGTATCAGTATCTGTGCATATTATTCTTTATAGTAGTGTCTATTACATGCAGTTTAATGAAAATTGGTGTATACTGCCCCTTTAAGGATATTATATTTATGTTCTTGCAGATAAAGGAATTAGGATTTGTTTATTTGAAAAATCACATCTTTTCCCAGGAAGAATAAAAAAGTTTTTTTTTTTTTTTTTTAGTTTTAAGGGACATTAAACCCACATTTTCTCTTTCATGATTCAGATGGAGAATACCATTTTAAACAACTTTCTAATTTACTTCTATTATCTAATTTGCTTCATTATCTTGATATTCTTTCCTGCAAAGCATATCTAGATAGGCTCAGTAGCTTCGGATTGGTGGCTGTACATAGATGCCTCATATGATTGGTTTACACTTGCACTGTTATTTCTTTAACAAAAGATATCTAAAGAATGAAGCAAATTAGATAATACAGTAGAAGTAAATCGGAAAATTGTTTAAAATTGTATTTTTTGGGGGTTTAATGTCCCTTTAAGGGACGACCCATTGTGGCAGGTATAGGCTCTCTAGTGGAGCCACTGTCTAAATGGGTCGATAATTTCCTGCAACCACTGGTACACAGATTACCAAGTTACGTACGGGACACTGCTCATGCCCTATCTAAATTGGAACAAACCACATGGGAGCCAAATTACAGCTGGATAACCATTGACGTGGTGGCTTTATACTCCAGTATCCCCCACGAATTTGGACTCCAGGCTGTAGAATTTTTTCTGGACATGTGCACTGACCTGGATTCTCAACACAAAGATTTTGTTTTGAGGGTCATCAGGTTTCTGCTACAACATAATTTTTTCAAGTTTTCTGATACTTTCTATCTCCAGTGTCAGGCTTTTGGGTGTACTGTTTCCTTAATTAGAGATCAACCAATCATATCCTACTCACTCCCATAAAACACCTGTTCACTAAACACACCTTGCTTAGTATTTTGTTATTCTCCTCAGAGTAACACTGAGCCTCTCAGATCTCTGGAAGATGATAATTTAGTCTTAACTTATCAACAACTGAAGACATTACATTCAAGATCTTTCTACTACGAATCTCATATTTATTTCCAGCCTGTTGCAACATCTTTATTATTGGAAATCTTACTTTGGCAAGTACTTTCATTTATTCAAGACTGTCTGTTATTTGTGGAGTTACGTTACCTGTTTCATCTTATCAGCTCATATTATTTTCCAAACAAGTTTTCGGCACCCATAAAGAATAACCGGTTATTGAAGCTCTAAACTGTTAAACTTATTTGTTCTGTTACATTAACTTTATGTTGTTTTCTGCTGCACCGGAGAATCGTGACGTCACACGCTGACAGTTAGCCGGCTTCAGCGTGTCTCAACTCCTGCTGCACTCGCAGCGTACAGAACCCGGAAGTGTTTGTCTTTACTTACCGCACTCACAGTTTTCAAGGTACATTACCACGTTTGCATTTATAACTTTATCTGCAGAAGTTCTCCATTATATGAATCTATCAATATTACATTGGACAAGACTTACTTGCTGTGTATTTAATATCTCATGTTACGCATTCTATTATAATTACTCCTTACTTATTCATTTAGAAAGTTTTACCCCTTCCAATTCTCCTCTGGTTGATGAATGGAATAATGCACTTTTAGACAATTTTCGGGTTATCAAGGAAAACATTTCAAAAGCTCAGAACTCCCAAAAGCACTATTATGATTTGAGACACAGACAACCACCTTCATATCAAATTGGAGACCAGGTATGGTTGTCAACGAAAAACCTAAAGCTACATCTTCCTAGTAGAAAAATGACACAAAAATTCTGTGGACCTTTCCCCATTACTAGGGTAATAAATCAGAATGCAGTCACTCTGGATTTACCATCATCTATGAGAATACATCCAACTTTCCATGTTTCCCTCCTCAAACCATACGTTCCTACTAGAAATAATACACCCCAATTACTGCCGACCAGTTCCATCCAAGACTCAGAAGTCTATGAGGTGAAAGAAGTACTTGATTCAAGGTTTTCCAAGGGAATTCTGGAATATTTAATTAGGTGGAAGGGATACTCAGAGGAAGATGACTCCTGGGAACCCGCATCTAATCTTAATGCACCTCGACTTGTTTCCCAATTCCACAGGAGATATCCAGATCGCCCCAGACTTCAAGCTGAGGATCAGCTTGTTTGAGGGGGGAGTCATGTCAGGCTTTTGGGTGTACTGTTTCCTTAATTAGAGATCAACCAATCATATCCTACTCACTCCCATAAAACACCTGTTCACTAAACACACCTTGCTTAGTATTTTGTTATTCTCCTCAGAGTAACACTGAGCCTCTCAGATCTCTGGAAGATGATAATTTAGTCTTAACTTATCAACAACTGAAGACATTACATTCAAGATCTTTCTACTACGAATCTCATATTTATTTCCAGCCTGTTGCAACATCTTTATTATTGGAAATCTTACTTTGGCAAGTACTTTCATTTATTCAAGACTGTCTGTTATTTGTGGAGTTACGTTACCTGTTTCATCTTATCAGCTCATATTATTTTCCAAACAAGTTTTCGGCACCCATAAAGAATAACCGGTTATTGAAGCTCTAAACTGTTAAACTTATTTGTTCTGTTACATTAACTTTATGTTGTTTTCTGCTGCACCGGAGAATCGTGACGTCACACGCTGACAGTTAGCCGGCTTCAGCGTGTCTCAACTCCTGCTGCACTCGCAGCGTACAGAACCCGGAAGTGTTTGTCTTTACTTACCGCACTCACAGTTTTCAAGGTACATTACCACGTTTGCATTTATAACTTTATCTGCAGAAGTTCTCCATTATATGAATCTATCAATATTACATTGGACAAGACTTACTTGCTGTGTATTTAATATCTCATGTTACGCATTCTATTATAATTACTCCTTACTTATTCATTTAGAAAGTTTCACCTATTCCAAATCCTCTTGTATTGTACAAGCCTGCTTATTTCCAAGATTTCTTTCGATATTGTTCCTATTTTTCAGATAATACTTTAGTGTGTATTTTATGCAGGGAATCATTAATCTTAGAATAACTGCACATATATCCATATGGGTTTACCAAGTAATAGTACTCTCAATTGATATTGTGCTACATACCTAAATCACTTGTAATCATACTAAGCAGGTTTGATTGTTACATCCAGAGACGTGGAACCGCTATGGGGGCGAAATTCGCCCCCTCCTATGCCAACCTCTTTATGGGGTGGTGGGAGCGGTTCCACGTCTATGGAGGAGGAAATAGATTCACTGGGTCCATCAAAAAATATCTGAGGTTCATAGATGACCTATTGATCATCTGGTCCTCAAGTGAGACACAAGCAAAGGAATTGGTGGACCAACTGAATTTTAATGAAGTGGGTTTGAGATTCACCTACCAGTGGCACCAAAAGACTATGAATTACTTGGATGTAACCCTGACGGGTGAACCTGACACCCATAAAATTACATCTTCACTCTATCGCAAGCCTATCTCCGGCAACACATTATTGCACGCTAAAAGCAGCCACCCTAAACATGTCTTTAGAGGTATTGCTAAGGGCCAGTTTATGCGTGTCAAACGAAATTGTTCCCGGGGAGGGGACTGCGATAGAGAAAGTAAGGAATTGGATAAGCGCCTACGGGATAGGCAATATCCTGTTAAACTTATTAGGAGGGCACGTCAAGAGGTTGACCGGATGGATCGGCCGGGGTTATTCCATAGGACTTCTAGCCCAGTTAACACAAAAATCAAGACACGTAATGCTCCCACCCTCATTACAGCCTATTCTAATCAATACCATCAGGTCTGTAATATAATCAGGAAGAACATCCCAATTTTGCGGGGAGACAAATCCCTACGCAATGTTATTAAAGATGGCTGTAATTTTGTCTACAGGAGAAATTTGACTTTGGGAAATTTGCTGTCTCCCAGTTTACTGAGAGAAGAACCAAGCAGGAGTTCTTGGCTACACTTCAAGGGCACCTTCCGGTGTGGAAAGAGGTCCTGTGGGTCTTGTAACCATATCAGAGTAGCTACTCATTTTACGTCAGCCTCTGGGGCAGAATCTTTTGAGACCAAGGGCTGCGTCAAATGTGGAAGTAAATTTGTGGTATACCTCATAGAGTGCACCCTGTGCCATAGGCAGTATGTGGGTAGAACCACCAGAGAGGTGGGGACACGCATCAAAGAGCATTTAGCCCACATCTCACATGAAAGAGCAGTGTAAGCCCTCTCTAAACACTTCTTGGAGATACACCAGGGCCAGGTTGGATCCTTTAGGTGGCAGGCAATCGAGCAGATTGTCAGACCCCCTAGGGGAGGTGACAAATTTCGTATTTTGTGTTGACAGGAAATCTATTGGATCCATAAACTCGGATGCCTGCTACCGAGAGGATTCAACTCGGAATTCGATATTATTAATTACTGGCAACATTAATAGCGAATATGCAATATATTGCATATTTCCTTTAGAATTTTCAGATGCCTTTCACATTCCTCTTATCCATACCTATATGGATTAATACTCCATATACTGCCCATATCAAAGCATTCTTTCTCTAAAATAGGTTTTCACTCTGACTCTTTTCTCTATTCCGGTCTCCTTTTTAGCCTTGATAAATATAATTGGTCGATTTCTCCTGATCACATACAGGTTATTTTTCAGGCCATTTATTAATAGCTTACTGTAGACCCTAGAACCTAAATATTTCCATAACGTTAAGTCTTTTTTAACTTGTTAGTACATCCATTTGGTTTTATTTTTTACCTACAAGTAATATTTAGATATAATCACGATCATTATGCATTTCCTATTTTAAGTTCTCATAATATAGTCTGAAGCGACTTTGACATACTCTATATGCACCAGCTAGATCTAACAATTTCAACAAGGGTGCCCTTTAGTGCATCAAACACATTGGCATGCTTAAATGACAGTCAAGCATTAATTTTCTCCTTTAACCTTTAACATATAATATAAGGTGTTTTTTCTATTATATATAATTTGTTATTATATTATTTGGATACACTTTATTTATTTATTGTTGTTTTTGTGTAAATCGGGGTTGCTACTTTTTAGACTGTTATATTGTTATATTATTGTTTCATGCATAACTATTTGTCATTTTTTACATGTCATTTTTTACATATTGTTTATGCCTAAAGAAGTCTGTCTATATATCTATTTACTATTTCATATATTACCTTTAAGGGGTTAAACAGTGGGTGTTTGTCTTCTTTTCTTTTATCACCTCCTTGGGGAGGAGTTAAGAGTTTTAAATAGATTGCACCTGCACAGGTGCAACACGTCTATGACTACAGCCTACTTGGCTGAAACCGGTCAGACCTTTTTCTAACTCCCACTGTTTCACAGGAGTCTGCCTATTTTTGTATATTTTTAACTGGTCCTAATAAAGTACACTTTTTATCTATCTATACACTCTGGTCGGCTGGAACATTTCTTGGATTTTTTTGCTATATTTTACTTGGAGTACTGGGACTCCAATCCTCATTTACCGTTCACAGCGACATTGGATTGCCCTGCCGGGTGACGTCACGCCTGAAGGAGGAGCTGAGCAGCGTGCTAGCGTGGAGACCAGCTGAGCAGAGTTAGAGCTGGGAACACGAATACAATTATGGCGACTTACATCGAGATGTGCAGCAGGATGTTTTAAACGGATGAACCAAGCGGACATACCTAGGGCAGTGAGTAATTACAGTTTGCATCTTATTATGGTTTGGGACTTATTTCTCTCATAACGGGTTCTCTAATTACATATGAGCCTTGTTATTTTGTATGATCGTTACCCCACCTAGCATCTGTACCCTACCCTAACGCACTGACTGAACATATGCCTGCTTACTACACCTGTTTCTCCATTGCTCAGGCTTGCCACTGCATTTGTAGCATTCATTAAAAAGAGAGCAACAGGACTGTTGTTTACGATAAACACAGGCATCTGATTATGCAGGACCTGGCTTTCCTGACAAATACGGCTTTATCTATTACCATCTAACCATCATATATCCTGTTGGCTCTACTTTCTTGCTTGGCAGCAACAGCAAATGGCTTGGGTTACGACATAAGTACAATAGTGATATCATCCCCTTCATACTTATACTAACTCTGCATATTGCGCTAGTAATAGCGGTCTCCACTCACGCTAGCTCATTCTGCTACTTTTGTCTGCATCATTTGTTTGTTCTCTGTTTCTCATTTAAATTTCTTGTTAAGGGTTGTTGGCAGGTGAAACGTGACAGAGGCGGATATTATGGAAATATGTGATTATAATAATAAAGATTTGAATATGAGCCACGGCTTCTAAATCCTTAAGTCATAAAATATATTCAGATTTTTTTGTGAATTTAGCAAAGTAGAATAAAAACTGTCAGATATTTAGGCCTAGATAACAAGTGGACTATAGATAATGCAGGTTGCGCTATCAATATCTCTGGATCGCTTTAGGATTAATGTGCAAATTCTTATTACAAGACCATAGTAAAACAGATTTACCAGAGAATAAGGGGCCGATTTATCAACCCCCTTATTCACCCCGGAAAAGGAGTTAAGAAGCAGCGGTCTTAAGGCCACTGCTCCTTAACTCGTCCGCCACCTCTGACATAAATCCGCTTGATCGGATATGATCGGATGATTGACACCCCCTGCTAGAGACCGATTGGCCGCAAATCTGCAGGGGGCGGTATTGCACAAGCATTTCACTAGAAATGCTTGTGCAACGATAAATGCTGATAGTGTATGCTGTTGGCATTTATCCATGTGCGACGGACATGATCCGCTACAGAAGATCATGTCCGCTCGCACTTTGATAATTCGGCCTCTTAGTGCGGCCGCCATGACTTTACTACGCCCTACTCTTTCAATGGATATCAAAACCTCTCTAAATTGCGCTCATATTACAAGTTGTAAGTTATGGGTTTCACTCGAGTGAAAGCCCAAATAGCACTTGAAGAATTAGTGAGACCGGAAGTAAAGTTTAAGGGCCGATTTATCAAATGGCGGGCGGACATGATTTGCTGTAGTAAAGCATGTCCACCCGACATCGCTAAATGCCAACAGCATACGGTGTCAGCATTTAACATTGTCGTCTGTGCACATTTGTGGCCAATTGGCCGCTAGCAGTGTCAATCAGCCCGATCGTATCTGATCTGAATGATTGCAGTCCGTCACCTAAAAGGTGGCGGACGAGTTAAGGAGAAGCGGTCTTATGACCGCTGATCCTTAACTTATGTTGCTGGTGAGCCGCTGCTTGATAAATCTCCCCCTAAGGGTTAAAATAAGAGTTTCACAAAACACAAGTAAAAAATATATAAAAATAAAGAATTATATTTATATATAGACATATTAAATAGACTTATGTATAGACATATTAAATAGACTTATATATAGACATATTAAATAGACTTAACACACACAATATTGAATAATGGCACTCCTCGGGCTTTTCCTCTTTACCTTATTTAGCTATATATTCATCTGTTTAATGTGTAATAATTGTATATCTCTATAGAGGAAATGGTGCTTGTGCATAAAATTAATCCAACCGAATGGAAAGATGATATAAAGAATACCACAATTCCAAAAGTATGCACTTATAGCACTCTGGGCCCTAAACTAAAGGGTGGGTGGTCCCACTGGGATTTTTTAAAATATAACTTTTATTATAACCATTAAAAAACCAAATTGTTGGTTAGAGTACAAACACTATTAAAATACACTCCAGTACCATATACCAGTAGTATCAACATTTATTGGATCATCAATTATAGGAATTAGGCCTGTCTATATTCTCAGTCATGAATGATCCAAAAAGAAACAAAATAACGTCCGCTAAACACTGTTACAGTATAATTATATCAAACAGTGATTACAAGTGTGAGTTGGGTATGTGTAATCAGAGAATAGGTAAAACGTGTCCCCTTTATTTATTAATCGCTGGATTACTGATATATGAATGATTATTCAGTCTAGCTATGTCTGTACGGTATCAGAGTTTGTAATCCTGTCTGGATAGTCACAATGAGTTGGAGTGCTATTATTCCGGCATCCCTTGTGTGTGCAGGGCTAAATATTTCAAATATAACTAGGTCCGGCACAACCCAGACTGAATAGGTTAAATATTTGTAAATTAGGGAGCCTGTTTAGTGGATCGATCTGGGTACTACTAACCCAGTTTGCCGAAATAGATTTACCATTGCTTGTTAATCATAATATTTCTTCAGGTGCACACCACTGCCAAGCAGCTCACACAGTTCAGTGTATGAGTATAGCTATAACGAGAAATCGTCTGTTACTCCCTCTGTTCAAATACTTCAGTATCACTGGATCAGGCACACTTTGCTGCTATTCAGTACATGTTATAACTTTTGTACACTGCGGTAATGGCCTGCAGCTACTACCAGATCATATCAATAATAATTCAGTCTAGCTATGTCTGTGCGGTGTCAGAGTTAGTAGTCCTGTCTGGACAGTCACAATGAATTTAGGTGCTCTTATTCCGGCTCCACTATGTATAAACAGCTATATAAATCAAATGTAACTAAGTCTGGCACAACCCAGACTAGATAAGTTGAATATATATAAAAAATTACAAAGTCTGTTTAGTGGATCAATCTGGATAGTAATAACCCAGTCAGCCGGTATACGTTTTCATTATTAATTAATCATAGTATCCATTCAGGCACACATCAATGCACATCATCACGCACATTTCAATATATAAAGATATAGCTAAGTCTGGCACAACCCAGGCTGTGAGTTTTTATTCTTATAAGTTATTTTTCATTCCAATCAGCTTTGCAGCACTCATGCAGCTAACATGCAGCTAAGATTATGTTATTCACAGTCTGATTAGGATATAAACTGTGATTTTAAGTTTTCTACTATCCACTTAGTGTTTGGCTATATAAAAAGTTAAATATCTTATCTGGCACAACCCAGTTTCTATATTGAGTGTCTATATTATATTATAAAGCCTTGTAGTGGCTAAGTCCGGTGCTTGTTGCCCGGTGCGCTGATACAAACTTATCAACTAGACTGATCATTCAGACATTCATTCAGGTCAAAACCCTTGATTAGTTATCGAGGGCAAATAGTATAATTATCATACTAGGGTACTTGTATGTACCATATTCCCATATACACCCAAGTCACCCACTACGAAGTATAATATGAGAGTACAATTTTAGCGGTACATGGATAAATGGTACTGGGCAGTTTAAAAAGACACAAAAATCGAGTGTGAAAGAATCAACACTCTCCCCTGACGCGTTTCGCCCGATAGGGCTTTATCAAAGGCAGCGAGCCGCCGAGTTTTTGGGGATTTAAACCCTGCAAAACCGGAAGTCCCGCCCACGCTCCACTCTAATTGGATGAATATCGTCGTATAGATTAGTTGATCGACATTACTGTGGACCAATCATCTGTTCCAAATGTCGTTTCTATTGAATTAATGTTACCTGTATAATTGACATTGCTGTGGACCAATCATCGATTCCAGTTTGAATACTAGAAATTTATATTATAAGTTAACCATCTTAGCAAGATTTAGGAATGATGATTACATAATTTTCGTCTATGTGGATGCTTTATATGTTAATAATGATCAAATTACAAGTCAGATTTCCTCGATTGTATTTTTAATGTATATTAGTACCATTGTATTCTTTATCGGTTTTTAAGGTTTGTGATATTAAACCGTATCATTCTATATTGTCAATAATTCTTGATGAATATCATGTTCATCTTATTCCTAATAACACTATATCGCTTTTATAGAGTCTGATATAATACAGGTATAACCCCTCTGACAATCTTATGGTTTAAATAATTAATATAATATTATGTATGGTTAGGTCCTGTCTGAAAAGTGTATTTATTTATTTATACACTGTGACTATAATTCTACGTGATAAGGAAAGGACTGAAAAAGGGGAGGGGTGGGGGATAGTTTATTTACAGTGCCCCTGGTATCTGTGAAATTTTTGGTAACTTGCTGTAGTGTCTGTGCCAGTGCATCTAATATTGTGTAGTCTGTTTTAACAGTATTTAGAGAGTAAAAGGAAAAAGAGGAGGGGGGGGGGGGGGGGGAAAGTGGGGGGTAGAAGGAAGAGAAGGAGAGTTCAGATATATTGTCTCCCAATTAGTGATCCTATGTCCCTTTATAAGAATTATATTAATAAATGCTCTCATATGCATCATATACTTGACAATTTTTAATAAGTGCTAATAATGATATAGTGAAAAAATAATAAATAAAGAAAAATTGTGTTTATTTTAATTTAAATGTGCAGGACACCCCAAAATTAATCGTGATGGTGTTGTGATCAGGTGAGTATTCAGGAGGTGGCATACATTCCCTAACCTATTCAATATCCCTTTAATGGAGGGGGAATTGTGATCTATGTAGTTTTATCTCATTGTCTAGTGCACCAACTTATATGGTGCCATCATTATTAACCTTATATAAATTCCTAATAACCATTATTGTGGTATCGTAAATTTATGTTATCTTGTACACAGTAATAAAATTCAATTATTGCTGTTATAACTTATTAGTTACCTTCCTTATTTTTAGAACCAGTGTAAAGGGATTCTATGTGTGTATTTTTCTTATTGATTTAACCTTTTAATCATATCTTAGAGTTCCTACTCTAAGATCTGGAATTGGGATTGATCACTCTTTGTCATATTTCTAGATACTTCTACACCTTTATATCCATTTATTAATGATTTTATTCAAGTATTAGATAGTGACTCCTCATTTTGCTATCTTCAGATATTATTCGAATAGACTTTTAAATATAGATCACTACTGAGGTGAAGTTTTGTTCATTTATTTTCATAAATAGACATAGAGGTTATTTTGTTCATTAAGACCCCAGGGTTGAACTGAGTTTAATAGGTAAATCCAGCGGCTTTCAGACTTTAATAGTGCCGTTTCCAGATCTCCTCCTCGAAATCCCAAACTTACTTTCTCAATGCCCCAACAGAGTAGGTCTTTTTGGTTAGAATTGTGATATTTTAGGAAGTGTGCAGCTACACTAGTTAAGGTTTTTAGATCTTCTTTGTCTTTAGCAGCATTTTTAATGTTTCTGAGATGTTCAAGAAGTCTAATTCTCAATTTTCTAGTAGTCATACCTACATAATACAGATGGCACGTGCATTGAAGCACATATATACCACTCTCAGTGTTGCAACTGATATATCTCTTAATTTTGTGTTTCTTTCCAAATCTGTCCTCAATTTCAGTAGTATTTTTCATGAAGCTGCAGGTGCTACAGTTCCCACATTTGTGGGCTCCTGGATTGAAGGAGGAAATAGTTTTTTTCCTTTGAAAGTGACTACTTGTCACAATGTCTTTAATGTTCTTAGTTCTCCTAAATCCAAATGACGGAGTTGTTCCCAATGTTGTTTTGAGTAAAGGGTCTGTTAGAAGAACATTCCAATGCTTTTTAATTATGCTCATAATTTGAGGAGTTTGAGAGTTGTGAGTTAAAATCAGTCTGGGAGTTTGAGAGCTGATTTTATTTTGTCTTTTATACAGTAAGTTGTTTCTTGGTGTTAATCGTGCTTTCTGTTTTGCTCTTTTGATCGATCTTTTACTGTATCCTCTCTTTAATAATCTTGTTTCAAGATCCAGTGCCCTTGCTTCAAATGTTTGAGTTTCTGAACAATTTCTGCGGAGCCTCAAGAATTCCCCGGTAGGTAGACTTTTCATGGTGCCTGGTGCATGTGCACTGCTCCTGTGTAACAGGCTGTTGGTGGCAGTAGGTTTCCTGAATAAATCAGTACTTATGGCTCCGTCAGGGTTCTTGCGGATAGTAATGTCCAGAAAGTTAATCTGTACTAAGCTCTCTTCGTGTGTTAGTTTGATATTCAATTGGTTGTCATTCAGATGTGTAAGGAACTGTAATAATTCTGAATGTGTGCCCTCCCAGATAAAGAAAATGTCATCTATAAATCTAATCCATAATGGTATTAGATCTATAAATTTCTGATTTTCATCAGTAAATACGAATTCAGTTTCCCACCACCCGAGGAACAAATTGGCATATGTGGGTGCACATGTCGTGCCCATAGCTGTTCCTCGGGTTTGTAGAAAGAATTGGCCGTCAAACGTAAAGAAATTGTAATTCAGTACCATTTCCAACAGTTTCAGAATGAAGTGGTCATGTTCTATACCCTCCTCAGAATTTTTCTCCAGAAAATATTGAACAGCTTGAATGCCTTGTCTGTGATTTATGGAGGTATAGAGAGACTCTACGTCAGTTGTTACTAACCATGTTGTTTCATTCAGTACCAGATGTTCTAGTCTTTGTAAGACTTGCATGGTGTCTTGAACGTATGACGGTAATTCTTCTACATAAGCTCGTAACCTGTGGTCGATATATTCACTGGCTTTCTCTGTTAGGCATCCAATTCCTGATACTATCGGGCGTCCTGGGGGTGTTTCTGCATTCTTATGTACCTTGGGTAGCATATAGAACGTGGCAATTTTGGGGTTGACTACCGTCAAAAATTTCTTTTCTTTAATTGTAATTACTCCATCATTGTAAGCTCTATTTATGAGATTGGAATAGATTTTCATATATCCTTCCATTGGATTAAATCCATTGGATTAAATAGGAGTTTGGTGTAACATGATTTATCCTTCAATTGCTTTGAAGCTTCTTTTAAGTATAATTCCAGCGGCCATATCACAATATATGATATGCCACGTTCTATATGCTACCCAAGGTACATAAGAATGCAGAAACACCCCCAGGATGCCCGATAGTATCAGGAATTGGATGCCTAACAGAGAAAGCCAGTGAATATATCGACCACAGGTTACGAGCTTATGTAGAAGAATTACCGTCATACGTTCAAGACACCATGCAAGTCTTACAAAGACTAGAACATCTGGTACTGAATGAAACAACATGGTTAGTAACAACTGACGTAGAGTCTCTCTATACCTCCATAAATCACAGACAAGGCATTCAAGCTGTTCAATATTTTCTGGAGAAAAATTCTGAGGAGGGTATAGAACATGACCACTTCATTCTGAAACTGTTGGAAATGGTACTGAATTACAATTTCTTTACGTTTGACGGCCAATTCTTTCTACAAACCCGAGGAACAGCTATGGGCACGACATGTGCACCCACATATGCCAATTTGTTCCTCGGGTGGTGGGAAACTGAATTCGTATTTACTGATGAAAATCAGAAATTTATAGATCTAATACCATTATGGATTAGATTTATAGATGACATTTTCTTTATCTGGGAGGGCACACATTCAGAATTATTACAGTTCCTTACACATCTGAATGACAACCAATTGAATATCAAACTAACACACGAAGAGAGCTTAGTACAGATTAACTTTCTGGACATTACTATCCGCAAGAACCCTGACGGAGCCATAAGTACTGATTTATTCAGGAAACCTACTGCCACCAACAGCCTGTTACACAGGAGCAGTGCACATGCACCAGGCACCATGAAAAGTCTACCTACCAGGGAATTCTTGAGGCTCCGCAGAAATTGTTCAGAAACTCAAACATTTGAAGCAAGGGTACTGGATCTTGAAACAAGATTATTAAAGAGAGGATACAGTAAAAGATCGATCAAAAGAGCAAAACAGAAAGCACGATTAACACCAAGAAACAACTTACTGTATAAAAGACAAAATAAAATCAGCTCTCAAACTCCCAGACTGATTTTAACTCACAACTCTCAAACTCCTCAAATTATGAGCATAATTAAAAAGCATTGGAATGTTCTTCTAACAGACCCTTTACTCAAAACAACATTGGGAACAACTCCGTCATTTGGATTTAGGAGAACTAAGAACATTAAAGACATTGTGACAAGTAGTCACTTTCAAAGGAAAAAAACTATTTCCTCCTTCAATCCAGGAGCCCACAAATGTGGGAACTGTAGCACCTGCAGCTTCATGAAAAATACTACTGAAATTGAGGACAGATTTGGAAAGAAACACAAAATTAAGAGATATATCAGTTGCAACACTGAGAGTGTTATATATGTGCTTCAATGCAGGTGCCATCTGTATTATGTAGGTATGACTACTAGAAAATTGAGAATTAGACTTCTTGAACATCTCAGAAACATTAAAAATGCTGCTAAAGACAAAGAAGATCTAAAAACCTTAACTAGTGTAGCTGCACACTTCCTAAAATATCACAATTCTAACCAAAAAGACCTACTCTGTTGGGGCATTGAGAAAGTAAGTTTGGGATTTCGAGGAGGAGATCTGGAAACGGCACTATTAAAGTCTGAAAGCCGCTGGATTTACCTATTAAACTCAGTTCAACTCTGGGGTGTTAATGAACAAAATAACCTCTATGTCTATTTATGAAAATAAATGAACAAAACTTCACCTCAGTAGTGATCTATATTTAAAAGTCTATTCGAATAATATCTGAAGATAGCAAAATGAGGAGTCACTATCTAATACTTGATTAAAATCATTAATAAATGGATATAAAGGTGTAGAAGTATCTAGAAATATGACAAAGAGTGATCAATCCCAATTCCAGATCTTAGAGTAGGAACTCTAAGATATGATTAAAAGGTTAAATCAATAAGAAAAATACACACATAGAATCCCTTTACACTGGTTCTAAAAATAAGGAAGGTAACTAATAAGTTATAACAGCAATAATTGAATTTTATTACTGTGTACAAGATAACATAAATTTACGATACCACAATAATGGTTATTAGGAATTTATATAAGGTTAATAATGATGGCACCATATAAGTTGGTGCACTAGACAATGAGATAAAACTACATAGATCACAATTCCCCCTCCATTAAAGGGATATTGAATAGGTTAGGGAATGTATGCCACCTCCTGAATACTCACCTGATCACAACACCATCACGATTAATTTTGGGGTGTCCTGCACATTTAAATTAAAATAAACACAATTTTTCTTTATTTATTATTTTTTCACTATATCATTATTAGCACTTATTAAAAATTGTCAAGTATATGATGCATATGAGAGCATTTATTAATATAATTCTTATAAAGGGACATAGGATCACTAATTGGGAGACAATATATCTGAACTCTCCTTCTCTTCCTTCTACCCCCCCCACTTCCCCCCCCCCTCCTCTTTTTCCTTTTACTCTCTAAATACTGTTAAAACAGACTACACAATATTAGATGCACTGGCACAGACACTACAGCAAGTTACCAAAAATTTCACAGATACCAGGGGCACTGTAAATAAACTATCCCCCACCCCTCCCCTTTTTCAGTCCTTTCCTTATCACGTAGAATTATAGTCACAGTGTATAAATAAATAAATACACTTTTCAGAGAGGACCTAACCATACATAATATTATATTAATTATTTAAACCATAAGATTGTCAGAGGGGTTATACCTGTATTATATCAGACTCTATAAAAGCGATATAGTGTTATTAGGAATAAGATGAACATGATATTCATCAAGAATTATTGACAATATAGAATGATACGGTTTAATATCACAAACCTTAAAAACCGATAAAGAATACAATGGTACTAATATACATTAAAAATACAATCGAGGAAATCTGACTTGTAATTTGATCATTATTAACATATAAAGCATCCACATAGACGAAAATTATGTAATCATCATTCCTAAATCTTGCTAAGATGGTTAACTTATAATATAAATTTCTAGTATTCAAACTGGAATCGATGATTGGTCCACAGCAATGTCAATTATACAGGTAACATTAATTCAATAGAAACGACATTTGGAACAGATGATTGGTCCACAGTAATGTCGATCAACTAATCTATACGACGATATTCATCCAATTAGAGTGGAGCGAGGGCGGGACTTCCGGTTTTGCAGGGTTTAAATCCCCAAAAACTCGGCGGCTCGCTGCCTTTGATAAAGCCCTATCGGGCGAAACGCGTCAGGGGAGAGTGTTGATTCTTTCACACTCGATTTTTGTGTCTTTTTAAACTGCCCAGTACCATTTATCCATGTACCGCTAAAATTGTACTCTCATATTATACTTCGTAGTGGGTGACTTGGGTGTATATGGGAATATGGTACATACAAGTACCCTAGTATGATAATTATACTATTTGCCCTCGATAACTAATCAAGGGTTTTGACCTGAATGAATGTCTGAATGATCAGTCTAGTTGATAAGTTTGTATCAGCGCACCGGGCAACAAGCACCGGACTTATCCACTACAAGGCTTTATAATATAATATAGACACTCAATATAGAAACTGGGTTGTGCCAGATAAGATATTTAACTTTTTATATAGCCGAACACTAAGTGGATAGTAGAAAACTTAAAATCACAGTTTATATCCTAATCAGACTGTGAATAACATAATCTTAGCTGCATGTTAGCTGCATGAGTGCTGCAAAGCTGATTGGAATGAAAAATAACTTATAAGAATAAAAACTCACAGCCTGGGTTGTGCCAGACTTAGCTATATCTTTATATATTGAAATGTGCGTGATGATGTGCATTGATGTGTGCCTGAATGGATACTATGATTAATTAATAATGAAAACGTATACCGGCTGACTGGGTTATTACTATCCAGATTGATCCACTAAACAGACTTTGTAATTTTTTATATATATTCAACTTATCTAGTCTGGGTTGTGCCAGACTTAGTTACATTTGATTTATATAGCTGTTTATACATAGTGGAGCCGGAATAAGAGCACCTAAATTCATTGTGACTGTCCAGACAGGACTACTAACTCTGACACCGCACAGACATAGCTAGACTGAATTATTATCGATATGATCTGGTAGTAGCTACAGGCCATTACCGCAGTGTACAAAAGTTATAACATGTACTGAATAGCAGCAAAGTGTGCCTGATCCAGTGATACTGAAGTATTTGAACAGAGGGAGTAACAGACGATTACTCGTTATAGCTATACTCATACACTGAACTGTGTGAGCTGCTTGGCAGTGGTGTGCACCTGAAGAAATATTATGATTAACAAGCAATGGTAAATCTATATCGGCAAACTGGGTTAGTAGTACCCAGATCGATCCACTAAACAGGCTCCCTAATTTACAAATATTTAACCTATTCAGTCTGGGTTGTGCCGGACCTAGTTATATTTGAAATATTTAGCCCTGCACACACAAGGGATGCCGGAATAATAGCACTCCAACTCATTGTGACTATCCAGACAGGATTACAAACTCTGATACCGTACAGACATAGCTAGACTGAATAATCATTCATATATCAGTAATCCAGCGATTAATAAATAAAGGGGACACGTTTTACCTATTCTCTGATTACACATACCCAACTCACACTTGTAATCACTGTTTGATATAATTATACTGTAACAGTGTTTAGCGGACGTTATTTTGTTTCTTTTTGGATCATTCATGACTGAGAATATAGACAGGCCTAATTCCTATAATTGATGATCCAATAAATGTTGATACTACTGGTATATGGTACTGGAGTGTATTTTAATAGTGTTTGTACTCTAACCAACAATTTGGTTTTTTAATGGTTATAATAAAAGTTATATTTTAAAAAATCCCAGCGGGACCACCCACCTTTTAGTTTAGGGCCCAGAGTGCTATAAGTGCATACTTTTGGAATTGTGGTATTCTTTATATCATCTTTCCATTCGGTTATATTAAATAGACTTATATATAGACATATTAAATAGACTTATATATAGACATATTAAATAGACTTATGTATAGACATATTAAATAGACTTATATATAGACATATTAAATAGACTTATGTATATACATATTAAATAGACTTATGTATAGACATATTAAATAGACTTATGTATATATATATTAAATAGACTTATGTATATACATATTAAATAGACTTATATATAGACATATTAAATAGACTTATATATAGACATATTAAATAGACTTATATATAGACATATTAAATAGACTTATATATAGACATATTAAATAGACTTATATATAGACATATTTAATAGACTTATGTATAGACATATTAAATAGACTTATATAGACATATTAAATAGACTTATATAGACATATTAAATAGACTTATATATAGATATATTAAATAGACTTATATATAGACATATTAAATAGACTTATGTATAGACATATTAAATAGACTTATGTATAGACATATTAAATAGACTTATGTATAGACATATTAAATAGACTTATATATAGACATATTAAATAGACTTATATATAGACATATTAAATAGACATATATAGACATATTAAATAGACATATATAGACATATTAAATAGACTTATATATAGACATATTAAATAGACTTATATATAGACATATTAAATAGACTTATATATAGACATATTAAATAGACTTATGTATAGACATATTAAATAGACTTATATATAGACTTATTAAATAGACTTATATATAGACATATTAAATAGACTTATGTAAATACATATTAAATAGACTTATGTATATACATATTAAATAGACTTATATATATATATAGACATATTAAATAGACTTATGTATAGACATATTAAATAGACTTATATATAGACTTATTAAATAGACTTATGTATAGACATATTAAATAGACTTATATAGACATATTAAATAGACTTATATAGACATATTAAATAGACTTATGTATATACATATTAAATAGACTTATATATAGACATATTAAATAGACATATATATACATATTAAATAGACTTATATAGACATATTAAATAGACTTACATAGACATATTAAATAGACTTATATAGAAATATTAAATAGACATATATAGACATATTAAATAGACTTATATATAGACATCTTGGGGCCTATTTACTAAAGGTCTTGCGGACCTCATCCGACACTGCGGATCAGGTCCGCAAGACCTCGCTGAATGCGGAGAGCAATACGCTATCCGCATTTAACATTGCACCAGCAGCTCACAAGAGCTGCTAGTGCAACGCCGCCCCTGCTGACTAACGGCCAATGGGCCGCCAGCAGGGAGCTGTCAATCAACCCGATTGACATATTAAATAGACATATATAGACATATTAAATAGACTTATGTATATACATATTAAATAGACTTATATATATATAGACTTATTAAATAGACTTATGTATATACATATTAAATAGACATATATATATATATAGACATATTAAATAGACTTATGTATATACATATTAAATAGACTTATATATATAGACATATTAAATAGACTTATGTATATACATATTAAATAGACTTATATATATACATATTAAATAGGATTATATATATACATATTAAATAGACATATATATACATATTAAATAGACTTATGTATAGACATATTAAATAGACTTATGTATATACATATTAAATAGACTTATATATAGACTTATTAAATAGACTTATGTATAGACATATTAAATAGACTTATGTATATACATATTAAATAGACTTATATATAGACATATTAAATAGACTTATGTATAGACATATTAAATAGACTTATATATATAGACTTATTAAATAGACTTATGTATAGACATATTAAATAGACTTATGTATATACATATTAAATAGACTTATATATATAGACTTATTAAATAGACTTATGTATAGACATATTAAATAGACTTATATATATAGACTTATTAAATAGACTTATGTATAGACATATTAAATAGACTTATATATATAGACTTATTAAATAGACTTATGTATAGACATATTAAATAGACTTATATATATAGACTTATTAAATAGACTTATGTATAGACATATTAAATAGACTTATGTATATACATATTAAATAGACTTATATATATAGACTTATTAAATAGACTTATGTATAGACATATTAAATAGACTTATATATATAGACTTACTAAATAGACTTATGTATAGACATATTAAATAGACTTATGTATATAGACTTATTAAATAGACTTATGTATAGACATATTAAATAGACTTATGTATAGACATATTAAATAGACTTATATATATAGACTTATTAAATAGACTTATGTATAGACATATTAAATAGACTTATGTATATACATATTAAATAGACTTATATATATAGACTTATTAAATAGACTTATGTATAGACATATTAAATATACTTATATATATAGACTTATTAAATAGACTTATGTATAGACATATTAAATAGACTTATGTATAGAAATATTAAATAGACTTATGTATATACATATTAAATAGACTTATATATATATATACTTATTAAATAGACTTATGTATAGACATATTAAATAGACTTATGTATATACATATTAAATAGACTTATATATATATATATAGACTTATTAAATAGACTTATGTATAGACTTATTAAATAGACTTATATATATATATAGACTTATTAAATAGACTTATGTATAGACATATTAAATAGACTTATGTATAGACTTATTAAATAGACTTATGTATAGACATATTAAATAGACTTATGTATATACATATTAAATAGACTTATATATAGACATATTAAATAGACTTATGTATATACATATTAAATAGACTTATATATATAGACTTATTAAATAGACTTATGTATAGACATATTAAATAGACTTATGTATATACATATTAAATAGACTTATATATATATAGACTTATTAAATAGACTTATGTATAGACATATTAAATAGACTTTTATATATAGACTTATTAAATAGACTTATGTATAGACATATTAAATAGACTTATGTATATACATATTAAATAGACTTATATATATAGACTTATTAAATAGACTTATGTATAGACATATTAAATAGACTTATATATATAGACTTATTAAATAGACTTATGTATAGACATATTAAATAGACTTATGTATAGACATATTAAATAGACTTATGTATATACATATTAAATAGACTTATATACATAGACTTATTAAATAGACTTATGTATAGACATATTAAATAGACTTATGTATATACATATTAAATAGACTTATATATATAGACTTATTAAATAGACTTATGTATAGACATATTAAATAGACTTATATATATAGACTTATTAAATAGACTTATGTATAGACATATTAAATAGACTTATGTATAGACATATTAAATAGACTTATGTAGATACATATTAAATAGACTTATATATATAGACTTATTAAATAGACTTATGTATAGACATATTAAATAGACTTATATATATAGACTTATTAAATAGACTTATGTATAGACATATTAAATAGACTTATATATATAGACTTATTAAATAGACTTATGTATAGACATATTAAATAGACTTATATATATAGACTTATTAAATAGACTTATGTATAGACTTATTAAATAGACTTATATATATAGACTTATTAAATAGACTTATGTATAGACATATTAAATAGACTTATATATATAGACTTATTAAATAGACTTATGTATAGACATATTAAATAGACTTATGTATATACATATTAAATAGACTTATATATAGACATATTAAAACGATTTATATATAGACATAATATAAAGACTTATGTATAGACATATTAAATAGACTTATGTATAGACATATTAAATAGACTTATGTATAGACATATTAAATAGACTTATGTATAGACATATTAAATAGACTTATATATATAGACTTATTAAATAGACTTATGTATAGACATATTAAATAGACTTATATATAGACTTATTAAATAGACATATATATATAGACTTATTAAATAGACTTATGTATAGACATATTTAATAGACTTATATATAGACTTATTAAATAGACTTATATATAGACATATTAAATAGACATATATAGACATATTAAATAGACATATATAGACATATTAAATAGCCATGTATAGACATATTAAATAGACTTATATATAGACATATTAAATAGCCATGTATAGACATATTAAATAGACTTATATATAGACATATTAAATAGACATATATAGACATATTAAATAGCGATGTATAGACATATTAAATAGACTTATATATATACATATTAAATAGCCATGTATAAACATATTAAATAGACTTATATATAGACATATTAAATAGCCATGTATAGACATATTAAATAGACTTATATATAGACATATTAAATAGACATGTATAAACATATTAAATAGACTTATATCTAAAAAATATTAAATAGACATATATATATATATATATATATATATATATATACATATTAAATAGAGTTATGTATAGACATATTAAATAGACTTATATATTGATATATTAAATAGAGTTATGTATAGATATATTAAATATACTTATATATTGATATATTAAATAGACTTATGTATAGACATATTAAATAGACTTATGTATATACATATTAAATAGACTTATATATAGACATATTAAAACGACTTATATATAGACATAATATAAAGACTTATGTATAGACATATTAAATAGTCTTATATATAGACATATTAAATAGACTTATGTATATACATATTAAATAGACATATATAGACATATTAAAACGATTTATATATAGACATAATATAAAGACTTATGTATAGACATATTAAATAGTCTTATGTATAGACATATTAAATAGACTTAAGTATAGACATATTAAATAGACTTATATATAGACATATTAAATAGACTTATGTATAGCCATGTTAAATAGACTTATGTATATACATATTAAATAGACTTATGTATAGACATATTAAATAGACTTATGTATATACATATTAAATAGACTTATATATAGACATATTAAATAGACTTATGTATATACATATTAAATAGACTTATATACAGGGAGTGCAGAATTATTAGGCAAGTTGTATTTTTGAGGATTAATTTTATTATTGAACAACAACCATGTTCTCAATGAACCCAAAAAACTCATTAATATCAAAGCTGAATAGTTTTGGAAGTAGTTTTTAGTTTGTTTTTAGTTTTAGCTATTTTAGGGGGATATCTGTGTGTGCAGGTGACTATTACTGTGCATAATTATTAGGCAACTTAACAAAAAACAAATATATACCCATTTCAATTATTTATTTTTACCAGTGAAACCAATAGAACATCTCAACATTCACAAATATACATTTCTGACATTCAAAAACAAAACAAAAACAAATCAGTGACCAATATAGCCACCTTTCTTTGCAAGGGCACTCAAAAGCCTGCCATCCATGGATTCTGTCAGTCTTTTGATCTGTTCACCATCAACATTGCGTGCAGCAGCAACTACAGCCTCCCAGACACTGTTCAGAGAGGTGTACTGTTTTCCCTCCTTGTAAATCTTACATTTGATGATGGACCACAGGTTCTCAATGGGGTTCAGATCAGGTGAACAAGGAGGCCATGTCATTAGATTTTCTTCTTTTATACCCTTTCTTGTCAGCCACGCTGTGGAGTACTTGGACGCGTGTGATGGAGCATTGTCCTGCATGAAAATCATGTTTTTCTTGAAGGATGCAGACTTCTTCCTGTACCACTGCTTGAAGAAGGTGTCTTCCAGAAACTGGCAGTAGGATTGGGAGTTGAGATTGACTCCATCCTCAACCCGAAAAGGCCCCACAAGCTCATCTTTGATGATACCAGCCCAAACCAGTACTCCACCTCCACCTTGCTGGCGTCTGAGTCGGACTGGAGCTCTCTGCCCTTTACCAATCCAGCCACGGGCCCATCCATCTGGCCCATCAAGACTCACTCTCATTTCATCAGTCCATAAAACCTTAGAAAAATCAGTCTTGAGATATTTCTTGGCCCAGTCTTGACGTTTCAGCTTGTGTGTCTTGTTCAGTGGTGGTTGTCTTTAAGCCTTTCTTACCTTGGCCATGTCTCTGAGTATTGCACACCTTGTGCTTTTGGGCACTCCAGTGATGTTGCAGCTCTGAAATATGGCCAAACTGGTGGCAAGTGGCATCTTGGCAGCTGCACGCTTGACTTTTCTCAGTTCATGGGCAGTTATTTTGCGCCTTCGTTTTTCCACACGCTTCTTGCGACCCTGTTGACTAATTTGAATGAAACGCTTGATTGTTCGATGATCACGCTTCAGAAGCTTTGCAATTTTAAGAGTGGTGCATCCCTCTGCAAGATATCTCACTATTTTTGACTTTTCTGAGCCTGTCAAGTCCTTCTTTTGACCCATTTTGCCAAAGGAAAGGAAGTTGCCTAATAATTATGCACACCTGATATAGGGTGTTGATGTCATTAGACCACACCCCTTCTCATTACAGAGATGCACATCACCTAATATGCTTAATTGGTATTAGGCTTTCGAGCTTATACAGCTTGGAGTAAGACAACATGCATAAAGAGGATGATGTGGTCAAAATACTCATTTGCCTAATAATTCTGCACTCCCTGTATAGACATATTAAATAGACTTATGTATAGCCATGTTAAATAGACTTATGTATAGTGATGTCGCGAACCTAAAAAACCGGGCGAACCGCCATTGACTTCAATAGGCAGGTGAACTTTAAAACCCACAGGGACTCTTTCTGGCCACAATAGTGATGGAAAAGTTGTTTCAAGGGGACTAACACCTGGACTGTGGCATGCCGGAGGGGGATCCATGGCAAAACCCCCATGGAAAATTACATAGTTGATGCAGAGTCTGGTTTTAATCCATAAAGGGCATAAATCACCTAACATTCCTAAATTGTTTGGAATAACGTGCTTTGAAACATCAGGTATGATGTTGTATCGATCAGGTAGTGTAAGGGTTACGCCCGCTTCACAGTGACAGACCAAACTCCCGTGTAACGCACCGCAAACAACCGCAAACAGTCCATTTGCACAACCACGAGATAGATAGATTTGATAGATAGATACATAGATCAATAGATGCAATATACATTTGATAGATACAAATTACATAGATCAATAGATGCAATATACATTTGATAGATACGGATTACATAGATCAATAGATGCAACATACATTTGTTAGATACGAATTACATAGATCAATAGATGCAATATACATTTGATAGCTACGAATTACATAGATCAATAGATGCAATATACATTTGATAGATACGAATTACATAGATCAATAGATGCAATATACATTTGATAGATACGAATTACATAGATCAATAGATGCAATATACATTTGATAGATACAAATTACATAGATCAATAGATGCAATATTAATTTGATAGATACGAATTACATAGATCAATAGATGCAATAAACATTTGATAGATACGATTGATAGTTAGATAGATTTGATAGATAAAGAGATACATTTGATAGATATATAATTTCACAGACAGAGAATTACAAGACGTGCGGTCTGGGACCCATGGTAAGGTTCCCAGAGGCAGTTGTGGTGCCAGGGGACGTGTATATGGCATGGATTTTAGGTAACGGGAGATGGATAAAGATGCTTGGTCGGTCCTCCTGCTTCAAATTTGGGGCACTGCGTGTGCAATCTATTGTGCCACCAGATATGAGTGGTGTGTTAAGTGGTACTATTCTTAGCAGTTTAATACCTGTTACTCCCCCTATCGGGGGAGGTGTATATGGCATTGATTTTAGGAACCAGGAGTTTGAAAAAGATGCTTGGTCGGTCCTCCAACTTCAATTTTGGCCGAAACACAAGTGGCTGTCACAAAACAGTCCGGCCACGAGATAGATAGATTTGATAGATTACAGAGATCAATAGATGCAATATACATTTGATAGATACAAATTACATAGATCAATAGATGCAATATACATTTGATAGATACGAATTACATAGATCAATAGATGCAATATACATATGATAGTGGTGCGACTAACTTGGCAAGTGGGCCTGGCACACACGCTGGCAGGCAGGCAACTGCAATTAGATTACACTAGCAGACTGATGTTTCACAGTCAAAAAAGTTTTTTTTAAAATATTTACACTACTGTTATAACAAATATGATTGGTGGCACTAGTTGGCAAGTGGGCCTGGCACACATGCTGGCAGGCAGGCAACTGCAATTAGATTACACTAGCAGACTGATGATTCACAATCAAATTTTTTTTTAAATATTTACACTACAGTTACAACAAATATGAGTGGTGCCACTAACTTGGCAAGTGGGCCTGGCACACACGCTGGCAGGCAACTGCAATAAGATTACACTTGCAGACTGATGTTTCACAGTCAAAAAAGTTTTTTTTTAAAATATTTACACTACTGTTATAACAAATATGATTGGTGGCACTACTTGGCAAGTGGGTCTGGCACACACGCTGGCAGGCAGGCAGGCAGGCAACTGCAATTAGATTACACTAGCAGACTGATGTAAAAGTTTTTTTTTTTTAAATTTACACTAATGTTACACCAGATATGAGTGGTGGCACTGAGGAAGTAGGCACAGTATATGCTGTGAACCTGACACACAGGCTGGCAGTGGCAGGCTGGCCTGGCAACTGAAATTAGATTACACTAGCAGACTGACTTTTCACAGTCAAAAAAGTTTTTTTTTAAAATATTTACACTACTGTTACAACAAATATGAGTGGTGCCACTAACTTGGCAAGTGGGCCTGGCACACACGCTGGCAGGCAGGCAGGCAACTGCAATAAGATTACACTAGCAGACTGATGTTTCACAGTCAAAAAAGTTTTTTTTTAAATATTTACACTACTGTTACAACAAATATGAGTGGTGCCACTAACTTGGCAAGTGGGCCTGGCACACACGCTGGCAGGCAGGCAACTGCAATTAGATTGCAATAGCAGACTGATGTTTCACAGTCAAAAAAGTTTTTTTATTAAATATTTACACTACTGTTACAACAAATATGAGTGGTGGGCCTGGCACACACGCTGGCAGGCAGGCAACTGCAATTAGATTACACTAGCAGACTGATGTTTCACAGTCAAAAAAGTTTTTTTTAAAAATATTTACACTACTGTTATAACAAATATGATTGGTGCCACTAGTTGGCAAGTGGGCCTGGCACACACGCTGGCAGGCAGGCAACTGCAATTAGATTACACTAGCAGACTGATGTTTCACAGTCAAAAAAGTTTTTTTTTTAAATATTTACACTACTGTTACAACAAATATGAGTGGTGCCACTAACTTGGCAAGTGGGCCTGGCACACACGCTGGCACGCAGGCAACTGCAATAAGATTACAATAGCAGACTGATGTTTCACAGTCAAAAAGTTTTTTTATTAAATATTTACACTACTGTTACAATAAATATGAGTGGTGCCACTAACTTGGCAAATGGGCCTGGCACACACGCTGGCAGGCAGGCAACTGCAATTAGATTACAATAGCAGACTGATGTTTCACAGTCAAAAAAGTTTTTTTTTTAAATATTTACACTACTGTTATAACAAATATGATTGGTGGCACTTAGCAAGTGGGCCTGGCACACATGCTGGCAGGCAGGCAACTGCAATTAGATTACACTAGCAGACTGATGTATCACAGTCAAAAAAGTTTTTTTTTAAATATTTACACTACTGTTATAACAAATATGAGTGGTGCCACTAACTTGGCAAGTGGGCCTGGCACACACGCTGGCAGGCAGGCAACTGCAATTAGATTACAAAAGCAGACTGATGTTTCACAGTCAAAAAAGTTTTTTTATTAAATATTTACACTACTGTTACAACAAATATGATTGGTGGCACTTAGCAAGTGGGCCTGGCACACACGCTGGCAGGCAGGCAACTGCAATTAGATTGCACTAGCAGACTGATGTTTCACAGTCAAAAAAGTTTTTTTTTTTTTAAATATTTACACTACTGTTACAACAAATATGAGTGGTGCCACTAACTTGGCAAGTGGGCCTGGCACACACGCTGGCAGGCAGGCAACTGCAATAAGATTACACTAGCAGACTGATGTTTCACAATCAAAAAAGTTTTTTTTTTAAATATTTACACTACTGTTATAACAAATATGATTGGTGGCACTAGTTGGCAAGTGGGCCTGGCACACACGCTGGCAGGCAGGCAACTGCAATTAGATTACACTAGCAGACTGATGTTTCACAGTCAAAAAAGTTTTTTTTTTAAATATTTACACTACTGTTACAACAAATATGAGTGGTGCCACTAACTTGGCAAGTGGGCCTGGCACACACGCTGGCATGCAGGCAACTGCAATAAGATTACAATAGCAGACTGATGTTTCACAGTCAAAAAAGTTTTTTTATTAAATATTTACACTACTGTTACAATAAATATGAGTGGTGCCACTAACTTGGCAAATGGGCCTGGCACACACGCTGGCAGGCAGGCAACTGCAATTAGATTACAATAGCAGACTGATGTTTCACAGTCAAAAAAGTTTTTTTTTAAAATATTTACACTACTGTTATAACAAATATGATTGGTGGCACTTAGCAAGTGGGCCTGGCACACACGCTGGCAGGCAGGCAACTGCAATTAGATTACACTAGCAGACTGATGTATCACAGTCAAAAAAGTTTTTTTTTTAAATATTTACACTACTGTTATAACAAATATGAGTGGTGCCACTAACTTGGCAAGTGGGCCTGGCACACACGCTGGCAGGCAGGCAACTGCAATTAGATTACAATAGCAGACTGATGTTTCACAGTCAAAAAAGTTTTTTTATTAAATATTTACACTACTGTTACAACAAATATGATTGGTGGCACTTAGCAAGTGGGCCTGGCACACACGCTGGCAGGCAGGCAACTGCAATTAGATTGCACTAGCAGACTGATGTTTCACAGTCAAAAAAGTTTTTTTTTTTTAAATATTTACACTACTGTTACAACAAATATGAGTGGTGCCACTAACTTGGCAAGTGGGCCTGGCACACACGCTGGCAGGCAGGCAACTGCAATAAGATTACACTAGCAGACTGATGTTTCACAATCAAAAAAGTTTTTTTTTTAAATATTTACACTACTGTTATAACAAATATGATTGGTGGCACTAGTTGGCAAGTGGGCCTGGCACACACGCTGGCAGGCAGGCAACTGCAATTAGATTACACTAGCAGACTGATGTAAAAGTTTTTTAAAAAAATAATTACACTAATGTTACACCAGATATGACTGGTGGCACTGAGGAAGTAGGCACAGTATATGCTGTGAGCCTGACACACAGGCTGGCAGTGGCAGGCTGGCCTGGCAACTGAAATTAGATTACACTAGCAGACTGATGTAAAAGTTTTTTTTTTTTAATTTACACTAATGTTACACCAGATATGACGGGTGGCACTGAGCAAGTAGGCACAGTATATGCTGTGAGCCTGACACACAGGCTGGCAGTGTCAGGCAGGCAACTGCTATTAGATTACAAAGAAAAAAAAACAAAAAACGACTGATGTAGCCCTAAAAAGGGCTTTTTGGGGTGCTGTCCTTACAGCAGAGATCAGATGAGTCCTTCAGGACTATAGTGGACACTGAATACACTAGCCTTGCTATCAATTTCCCTATAAAATCATCATCAGCAGCACTATCCCTCCTCTCACTAAGGCCTAGATTTAGAGTTCGGCGGTAGCCGTCAAAACCAGCGTTAGAGGCTCCTAACGCTGGTTTTGGGCGCCCGCTGGTATTTGGAGTCAGTGATTAAAGGGTCTAACGCTCACTTTTCAGCCGCGACTTTTCCATACCGCAGATCCCCCTACGCCATTTGCGTAGCCTATCTTTTCAATGGGATCTTCCTAACGCCGGTATTTAGAGTCGTTTCTGCAGTGAGCGTTAGAGCTCTAACGACAAGATTCCAGCCGCCTGAAAATAGCAGGAGTTAAGAGCTTTCTGGCTAACGCCGGTTTATAAAGCTCTTAACTACTGTACCCTAAAGTACACTAACACCCATAAACTACCTATGTACCCCTAAACCGAGGTCCCCCCACATCGCCGCCACTCGATTAAAATTTTTAACCCCTAATCTGCCGACCGCCACCTACGTTATACTTATGTACCCCTAATCTGCTACCCCTAACATCGCTGACCCCTATGTTATATTTATTAACCCCTAATCTGCCCCCCTCAACGTCGCCGACACCTACCTACACTTATTAACCCCTAATCTTCCGACCGCAAATCGCCGCCACCTACGTTATCCCTATGTACCCCTAATCTGCTACCCCTAACATCGCCGACCCCTATGTTATATTTATTAACCCCTAATCTGCCCCCCTCAACGTCGCCGACACCTACCTACACTTATTAACCCCTAATCTGCCGAGCGGACCTGAGCGCTACTATAATAAAGTTATTAACCCCTAATCCGCCTCACTAACCCTATCATAAATAGTATTAACCCCTAATCTGCCCTCCCTAACATCGCCGACACCTACCTTCAATTATTAACCCCTAATCTGCCGACCGGAGCTCACCGCTATTCTAATAAATGTATTAACCCCTAAAGCTAAGTCTAACCCTAACACTAACACCCCCCTAAGTTAAATATAATTTTTATCTAACGAAATAAATTAACTCTTATTAAATAAATAATTCCTATTTAAAGCTAAATACTTACCTGTAAAATAAATCCTAATATAGCTACAATATAAATTATAATTATATTATAGCTATTTTAGGATTAATATTTATTTTACAGGCAACTTTGTAATTATTTTAACCAGGTACAATAGCTATTAAATAGTTAAGAACTATTTAATAGTTACCTAGTTAAAATAATAACAAATTTACCTGTAAAATAAATCCTAACCTAAGATATAATTAAACCTAACACTACCCTATCAATAAAATAATTAAATAAACTACCTACAATTACCTACAATTAACCTAACACTACACTATCAATAAATTAATTAAACACAATTGCTACAAATAAATACAATTAAATAAACTATCTAAAGTACAAAAAATAAAAAAGAACTAAGTTACAGAAAATAATAAAATATTTACAAACATAAGAAAAATATTACAACAATTTTAAACTAATTACACCTACTCTAAGCCCCCTAATAAAATAACAAAGCCCCCCAAAATAAAAAATTCCCTACCCTATTCTAAAATACAAATATTACAAGCTCTTTTACCTTACCAGCCCTGAACAGGGCCCTTTGCGGGGCATGCCCCAAGAATTTCAGCTCTTTTGCCTGTAAAAAAATAAATACAATACCCCCCCCCCAACATTACAACCCACCACCCACATACCCCTAATCTAACCCAAACCCCCCTTAAATAAACCTAACACTAAGCCCCTGAAGATCTTCCTACCTTGTCTTCACCATACCAGGTTCACCGATCCGTCCTGGCTCCAAGATCTTCATCCAACCCAAGCGGGGGTTGGCGATCCATAATCCGGTGCTCCAAAGTCTTCCTCCTATCCGGCAAGAAGAGGACATCCGGACCGGCAAACATCTTCTCCAAGCGGCATCTTCTATCTTCTTCCATCCAATGACGACCGGCTCCATCTTGAAGACCTCCAGCGCGGATCCATCCTCTTCTTCCGACGACTAGACGACGAATGACGGTTCCTTTAAGGGACGTCATCCAAGATGGCGTCCCTTGAATTCCGATTGGCTGATAGGATTCTATCAGCCAATCGGAATTAAGGTAGGAATTTTCTGATTGGCTGATGGAATCAGCCAATCAGAATATAGTTCAATCCGATTGGCTGATCCAATCAGCCAATCAGATTGAGCTCGCATTCTATTGGCTGATCGGAACAGCCAATAGAATGCGAGCTCAATCTGATTGGCTGATTGGATCAGCCAATCGGATTGAACTTGATTCTGATTGGCTGATTCCATCAGCCAATCAGAAAATTCCTACCTTAATTCCGATTGGCTGATAGAATCCTATCAGCCAATCGGAATTCGAGGGACGCCATCTTGGATGACGTCCCTTAAAGGAACCGTCATTCTTCGTCTAGTCGTCGGAAGAAGAGGATGGATCCGCGCTGGAGGTCTTCAAGATGGAGCCGGTCGTCATCGGATGGAAGAAGATAGAAGATGCCGCTTGGAGAAGATGTTTGCCGGTCCGGATGTCCTCTTCTTGCCGGATAGGAGGAAGACTTTGGAGCACCGGATTATGGATCGCCAACCCCCGCTTGGGTTGGATGAAGATCTTGGAGCCAGGACGGATCGGTGAACCTGGTATGGTGAAGACAAGGTAGGAAGATCTTCAGGGGATTAGTGTTAGGTTTATTTAAGGGGGGTTTGGGTTAGATTAGGGGTATGTGGGTGGTGGGTTGTAATGTTGGGGGGGGGGTATTGTATGTTTTTTTTTACAGGCAAAAGAGCTGAAATTCTTGGGGCATGCCCCGCAAAGGGCCCTGTTCAGGGCTGGTAAGGTAAAAGAGCTTGTAATATTTGTATTTTAGAATAGGGTAGGGAATTTTTTATTTTGGGGGGCTTTGTTATTTTATTAGGGGGCTTAGAGTAGGTGTAATTAGTTTAAAATTGTTGTAATATTTTTCTTATGTTTGTAAATATTTTATTATTTTCTGTAACTTAGTTCTTTTTTATTTTTTGTACTTTAGCTAGTTTATTTAATTGTATTTATTTGTAGCAATTGTGTTTAATTAATTTATTGATAGTGTAGTGTTAGGTTAATTGTAGGTAATTGTAGGTAGTTTATTTAATTATTTTATTGATAGGGTAGTGTTAGGTTTAATTATATCTTAGGTTAGGATTTATTTTACAGGTAAATTTGTTATTATTTTAACTAGGTAACTATTAAATAGTTCTTAACTATTTAATAGCTATTGTACCTGGTTAAAATAATTACAAAGTTGCCTGTAAAATAAATATTAATCCTAAAATAGCTATAATATAATTATAATTTATATTGTAGCTATATTAGGATTTATTTTACAGGTAAGTATTTAGCTTTAAATAGGAATCATTTATTTAATAAGAGTTAATTTATTTCGGCCTAGATTTAGAGTTCGGCGGTAGCCGTCAAAACCAGCGTTAGAGGCTCCTAACGCTGGTTTTGGGCGCCCGCTGGTATTTGGAGTCAGTGATTAAAGGGTCTAACGCTCACTTTTCAGCCGCGACTTTTCCATACCGCAGATCCCCCTACGCCATTTGCGTAGCCTATCTTTTCAATGGGATCTTTCTAACGCTGGTATTTAGAGTCGTTTCTGCAGTGAGCGTTAGAGCTCTAACGACAAGATTCCAGCCGCCTGAAAATAGCAGGAGTTAAGAGCTTTCTGGCTAACGCCGGTTTATAAAGCTCTTAACTACTGTACCCTAAAGTACACTAACACCCATAAACTACCTATGTACCCCTAAACCGAGGTCCCCCCACATCGCCGCCACTCGATTAAAATTTTTAACCCCTAATCTGCCGACCGCCACCTACGTTATACTTATGTACCCCTAATCTGCTGCCCCTAACACCGCCGACCCCTGTATTATATCTATTAACCCCTAACTTGCCCCCCACAACGTCGCCGCAAGCTACTTAAAATAATTAACCCCTAATCTTCCGACCGCAAATCGCCGCCACCTACGTTATCCCTATGTACCCCTAATCTGCTACCCCTAACATCGCCGACCCCTATGTTATATTTATTAACCCCTAATCTGCCCCCCACAACGTCGCCGACACCTACCTACACTTATTAACCCCTAATCTGCCGAGCGGACCTGAGCGCTACTATAATAAAGTTATTAACCCCTAATCCGCCTCACTAACCCTATCATAAATAGTATTAACCCCTAATCTGCCCTCCCTAACATCGCCGACACCTACCTTCAATTATTAACCCCTAATCTGCCGACCGGAGCTCACCGCTATTCTAATAAATGTATTAACCCCTAAAGCTAAGTCTAACCCTAACACTAACACCCCCCTAAGTTAAATATAATTTTTATCTAACGAAATAAATTAACTCTTATTAAATAAATAATTCCTATTTAAAGCTAAATACTTACCTGTAAAATACATCCTAATATAGCTACAATATAAATTATAATTATATTATAGCTATTTTAGGATTAATATTTATTTTACAGGCAACTTTGTAATTATTTTAACCAGGTACAATAGCTATTAAATAGTTAAGAACTATTTAATAGTTACCTAGTTAAAATAATTACAAATTTACCTGTAAAATAAATCCTAACCTAAGATATAATTAAACCTAACACTACCCTATCAATAAAATAATTAAATAAACTACCTACAATTACCTACAATTAACCTAACACTACACTATCAATAAATTAATTAAACACAATTGCTACAAATAAATAAAATTAAATAAACTATCTAAAGTACAAAAAATAAAAAAGAACTAAGTTACAGAAAATAATAAAATATTTACAAACATAAGAAAAATATTACAACAATTTTAAACTAATTACACCTACTCTAAGCCCCCTAATAAAATAACAAAGCCCCCCAAAATAAAAAATTCCCTACCCTATTCTAAAATACAAATATTACAAGCTCTTTTACCTTACCAGCCCTGAACAGGGCCCTTTGCGGGGCATGCCCCAAGAATTTCAGCTCTTTTGCCTGTAAAAAAAAACATACTATACCCCCCCCCCAACATTACAACCCACCACCCACATACCCCTAATCTAACCCAAACCCCCCTTAAATAAACCTAACACTACCCCCCTGATGATCTTCCTACCTTGTCTTCACCATGCCAGGTTCACCGATCCGTCCTGGCTCCAAGATCTTCATCCAACCCAAGCGGGGGCTAGACATCCACTGAAGAAGTCCAGAAGAGGGTCCAAAGTCTTCCTCCTATCCGGCAAGAAGAGGACATCCGGACCGGCAAACATCTTCTCCAAGCGGCATCTTCTATCTTCTTCCATCCGATGACGACCGGCTCCATCTTGAAGACCTCCAGCGCGGATCCATCCTCTTCTTCCGACGACTAGACGACGAATGACGGTTCCTTTAAGGGACGTCATCCAAGATGGCGTCCCTCGAATTCCGATTGGCTGATAGGATTCTATCAGCCAATCGGAATTAAGGTAGGAATTTTCTGATTGGCTGATGGAATCAGCCAATCAGAATATAGTTCAATCCGATTGGCTGATCCAATCAGCCAATCAGATTGAGCTCGCATTCTATTGGCTGATCGGAACAGCCAATAGAATGCGAGCTCAATCTGATTGGCTGATTGGATCAGCCAATCGGATTGAACTATATTCTGATTGGCTGATTCCATCAGCCAATCAGAAAATTCCTACCTTAATTCCGATTGGCTGATAGAATCCTATCAGCCAATCGGAATTCGAGGGACGCCATCTTGGATGACGTCCCTTAAAGGAACCGTCATTCGTCGTCTAGTCGTCGGAAGAAGAGGATGGATCCGCGCTGGAGGTCTTCAAGATGGAGCCGGTCGTCATCGGATGGAAGAAGATAGAAGATGCCGCTTGGAGAAGATGTTTGCCGGTCCGGATGTCCTCTTCTTGCCGGATAGGAGGAAGACTTTGGACCCTCTTCTGGACTTCTTCAGTGGATGTCTAGCCCCCGCTTGGGTTGGATGAAGATCTTGGAGCCAGGACGGATCGGTGAACCTGGCATGGTGAAGACAAGGTAGGAAGATCATCAGGGGGGTAGTGTTAGGTTTATTTAAGGGGGGTTTGGGTTAGATTAGGGGTATGTGGGTGGTGGGTTGTAATGTTGGGGGGGGGGTATAGTATGTTTTTTTTTACAGGCAAAAGAGCTGAAATTCTTGGGGCATGCCCCGCAAAGGGCCCTGTTCAGGGCTGGTAAGGTAAAAGAGCTTGTAATATTTGTATTTTAGAATAGGGTAGGGAATTTTTTATTTTGGGGGGCTTTGTTATTTTATTAGGGGGCTTAGAGTAGGTGTAATTAGTTTAAAATTGTTGTAATATTTTTCTTATGTTTGTAAATATTTTATTATTTTCTGTAACTTAGTTCTTTTTTATTTTTTGTACTTTAGATAGTTTATTTAATTTTATTTATTTGTAGCAATTGTGTTTAATTAATTTATTGATAGTGTAGTGTTAGGTTAATTGTAGGTAATTGTAGGTAGTTTATTTAATTATTTTATTGATAGGGTAGTGTTAGGTTTAATTATATCTTAGGTTAGGATTTATTTTACAGGTAAATTTGTAATTATTTTAACTAGGTAACTATTAAATAGTTCTTAACTATTTAATAGCTATTGTACCTGGTTAAAATAATTACAAAGTTGCCTGTAAAATAAATATTAATCCTAAAATAGGTATAATATAATTATAATTTATATTGTAGCTATATTAGGATTTATTTTACAGGTAAGTATTTAGCTTTAAATAGGAATTATTTATTTAATAAGAGTTAATTTATTTCGTTAGATAAAAATTATATTTAACTTAGGGGGGTGTTAGTGTTAGGTTTAGACTTAGCTTTAGGGGTTAATACATTTATTAGAATAGCGGTGAGCTCCGGTCGGCAGATTAGGGGTTAATAATTGAAGGTAGGTGTCGGCGATGTTAGGGAGGGCAGATTAGGGGTTAATACTATTTATGATAGGGTTAGTGAGGCGGATTAGGGGTTAATAACTTTATTATAGTAGCGCTCAGGTCCGCTCGGCAGATTAGGGGTTAATAAGTGTAGGTAGGTGTCGGCGACGTTGTGGGGGGCAGATTAGGGGTTAATAAATATAACATAGGGGTCGGCGATGTTAGGGCAGCAGATTAGGGGTACATAGGGATAACGTAGGTGGCGGCGGTTTACGGAGCGGCAGATTAGGGGTTAAAAGTGTAATGCAGGGGTCAGCGATAGCGGGGGCGGCAGATTAGGGGTTAATAAGTGTAAGGTTAGGGGTGTTTAGACTCGGGGTACATGTTAGGGTGTTAGGTGCAGACTTAGGAGGTGTTTCCCCATAGGAAACAATGGGGCTGCGTTAGGAGCTGAACGCTGCTTTTTTGCAGGTGTTAGGTTTTTTTTCAGCTCAAACAGCCCCATTGTTTCCTATGGGAGAATCGTGCACGAGCACGTTTTTGATGCCGGCCGCGTCCGTAAGCAACTCTGGTATCGAGAGTTGCATTTGCGGTAAAAATGCTCTACGCTCCTTTTTTGGAGCCTAACGCAGCATTTGTTTGAACTCTCGATACCAGAGTTAAATTTATGGTGCGGCCAGAAAAAAACCCGCGGAGCGTTAACAGCCCTTTTACCGCCGAACTCTAAATCTAGGCCTTCGTTAGATAAAAATTATATTTAACTTAGGGGGGGTGTTAGTGTTAGGGTTAGACTTAGCTTTAGGGGTTAATACATTTATTAGAATAGCGGTGAGCTCCGGTCGGCAGATTAGGGGTTAATAATTGAAGGTAGGTGTCGGCGATGTTAGGGAGGGCAGATTAGGGGTTAATACTATTTATGATAGGGTTAGTGAGGCGGATTAGGGGTTAATAACTTTATTATAGTAGCGCTCAGGTCCGCTCGGCAGATTAGGGGTTAATAAGTGTAGGCAGGTGTCGGCGACGTTGTGGGGGGCAGATTAGGGGTTAATAAATATAACATAGGGGTCGGCGATGTTAGGGCAGCAGATTAGGGGTACATAGGGATAACGTAGGTGGCGGCGGTTTACGGAGCGGCAGATTAGGGGTTAAAAGTGTAATGCAGGGGTCAGCGATAGCGGGGGGCGGCAGATTAGGGGTTAATAAGTGTAAGGTTAGGGGTGTTTAGACTCGGGGTACATGTTAGAGTGTTAGGTGCAGACGTAGGAAGTGTTTCCCCATAGGAAACAATGGGGCTGCGTTAAGAGCTGAACGCTGCTTTTTTGCAGGTGTTAGGTTTTTTTTCAGCTCAAACTGCCCCATTGTTTCCTATGGGAGAATCGTGCACGAGCACGTTTTTGATGCCGGCCGCGTCCGTAAGCAACTCTGGTATCGAGAGTTGCATTTGCGGTAAATATGCTCTACGCTCCTTTTTTGGAGCCTAACGCAGCATTTGTTTGAACTCTCGATACCAGAGTTAAATTTATGGTGCGGCCAGAAAAAAACCCGCGGAGCGTTAACAGCCCTTTTACCGCCGAACTCCAAATCTAGGCCTAAGAATGCAGGATCAGAATGAATCTAAAATGGCTGCTGCCCAGGAGCTGGGAGGGTCTGGGAGGGAGTGTCTGCTGCTGATTGGCTGAAATGTGTCTGCAGACTGTGAGATACAGGGTCAAAGTTTACTCAATGATGACGAATAGGGGGCGGATCAAACATTGCATATGTTCGCCCGCTGCGGCGAATGCAAACAAGCTATGGTCGCCGGGAACTGTTCTCCAGCTAACTGTTCGCGACATCACTACTTATGTATATACATATTAAATAGACTTATGTATAGACATATTAAATGTAAAATATAAGTTTATTAGTTACATAAAGGTATAAAAAGAGTTTAAAGGGAAATGGTATATGTCAAGGTTTTTGGGAAGTGCTCAGAAGTATTTATATACAGTATATATGTTTGTGTGTTTGTATTACATTTGTATGTGTGTGCATACATGTGTACATATGTGTTTGTATGTGTAGATGTGCGCTTATACATACAAATATATACAATGTTGAGCCATTCCCAGTAAAACACCTTGTCATATAAAATATAAATTTTAAACAAATTAGCATGTTTTTTAATAGAATACTTAAAATAACTTTGTATTATTTTAAATCTCTCTCTCCCCCCTCCCTCTATATATATATATATATATATATATATATATATATATATATATATATATATATATATGTATACTGTATATATTCATTAGATTTATATCTATTTGTATTCATTTAACTATATAATATAGCTATAGATACAGTTGTATGCAAAGTTTAGGCACCCCTGACAACTTCCGTAATTTTCATTTATAATAATTGGGTGATCGGATCAGCAATTTCATTTTGATCTATCAAATATCTAAAGGACACAGTAATATTTCAGTAGTGAAATTAGGTTTATTGGATTAACAGAAAAAAAGCAATATACATCCAAACAAAATTAGACAGGTGCATAAATTTGCGCACCCAAACAGAAATATTGCATTAATATTTAGTAAAGCCTCCTTTATCAGAAATAACAGCCTCTAGACGCATTCTATAGCCTGTAATGAGTGTCTGGATTCTGGATGAAGGTATTTTGGACCATTCCTCCTTGCAAAACATCTCCAGTTCAGTTAGGTTTGATGGCTGCCGAGCATGGACAGCCCGCTTCAAATCACCCCACAGATTTTCAATGATATTCAGGTCTGGGGACTGGGATGGCCATTCCAGAACATTGTACTTGTTCCTCTGCATAAATGCCAGAGTAGATTTTGAGCAGTGTTTTGGGTCGTTGTCTTGTTGCAATATCCAGCCCCCGGCGTAACTTCAACTTTGTGACTGATTCCTCAACATTATTCTCAAGTATCTGCTGATATTGAGTGGAATCCATGCGACCCTCAACTTTAACAAGATTCCCAGTACCGGCACTGGCCACACAGCCCCACAGCATGATGGAACATCCACCAAATTTTACTGTGGGTAGCAAGTGTTTGTCTTGAAACGCTGTGTTCTTTTGCCGCCATGCATAACGCCCCTTGTTATGACCAAATAACTCAATCTTTGTTTCACCAGTCCACAGCATCTTCGTCCAAAATGAAGCTGCCTTGTCCAAATGTGTGTTTGCATACCTCAAGGGACTCTGTTTGTGGCGTGTGTGCAGAAAAGGCTTCTTCCGCATCACTCTCCCATACAGCTTCTCCTTGTGCAAAGTGCGCTGAATTGTTGAACGATGCACAGTGACACCATCTGCAGCAAGATGATGTTGTAGGTCTTTGGAGGTGGTCTGCAGGCTGTTTTTGACCATTTTCACCATCCTTTGCCTTTGCCTCTCCGATATTTTACTTGGCCTGACACTTCTGGCCTTAACAAGAACTGTACCTTTGGTCTTTCATTTCCTCAGTATGTTCCTCACAGTGGACACTGACAGCTTAAATCTCTGCAATAGATTTTTGTAGCCTTCCCCTAAACCATAATGTTGAACAATCTTTGTTTTCAGGTCATTTGAGAGTTATTTTGAGGCCCCCATGTTGCCACTCTTCAGAAGAGAGTCAAAGAGAACAACGACTTGCAATTTTCCACCTTAAATACCTTTTCTCATGATTGGATGCACTTGTCTATGAAGTTCAAGGCTTAATGGGCTCACCAAACCAATTGTATGTTCCAATTAATCAGTGCTAGGTAGTTACAGGTATTCAACTCAACAAAATGACAAGGGTGCCAAAATTTATGCACCTGTCTAATTTTGTTTTGATGCATATTGCACATTTTCTGTTAATCCAATAAACCTCATTTCACTACTGAAATATTACTGTGTCCTTCAGTTATTTGATAGATCAAAATGAAATTGCTGATCCAAACACCCAATTATTTATAAATGAAAATCATGGAAATTGTCAGGGGTGCCTAAACGTTTGCATATAACTGTATATATTTAAAATTAAAACATTTTCTTCTAAGTGAAGAACAAAGGTATATCCTTTGGCCTCTAGTTATCAACGTGTCTACTTACCTGCATTCGCAAGCCCAATACGCTCGCCTAAGCTCGCCTAACATCGCCGCTGCGGAACTGAATACGTTCGCCAAAGTTATCAAAAAAGTTATCAAGAAGCCGCGCACCAAGTACGGTGCGATGAGCAGCGGACTGTTGTTAACTGACAGTCATCGATCTCGCTGCTCATCGGCTTCTTTGCAGCTTTCTTGCTAGCCTGTCACTAAGCACCCACACTATACTATACTGTTTTACCCCCTAAACCGCCACTCCCGGACCCCGCCGCAACTATAATAAACATATTAACCCCTAAACCGACGCTCACGGACCCCGCCGCCACTATAATAAATATATGAATCCCTAAACCGCTGCTCCCGGACCCCGCCGCCGCCTACATTATACCTATTAACCCTTAATCTGCTGCCCCCTATACCACCGCCACCTACATAAAGTTATTAACCCCTATTCTGACGATCCCGGACCCTGCCGCAAATAAATAAATTGTTTAACCCCTAAACCGCCGCATCCGGAGCCCTCCGCCACCTACATTACATTTATTAACCCCTATCCTGCTCCCCCTACACCGCCGCCACCTACAGTACATTGATTAACCCCTAATCTACCCCCCTACACCGCCGCCAATATATTAAATGAATTAACCCCAAAACCTAAGTCTAACCTTAACCATAACACCCCCCTATCTTAAATATTATTTAAATTAATCTAAATAAATATTCCTATAATTAAATAAATTAATCCTTTTTAAAACTAAATACTTACCTATAAAATAACCCCTAAGATAGCTACAATATAATTAATAATTACATTGTATCTATTTTAGGCTTTATTTTACAGGCAACTTTGTATTTATTTTAACTAGGTACAATAGTTATTAAATAGCTATTAACTATTTAATAGCAACCTAGTAAAAATAATTACAAATTTACCTGTAAAATAAATCCTAACCTAAGTTACAAATACACCTAACACTACACTATCAATAAATTAATTAAATAAATTAACTACAATGATCTAAAATAAAATACAATTAAATAAACTAAACTATATTACCAAAAAAAAAAAAAACACTAAATTACAAAAAATAAAAAAATATTACAAGAAGTTTAATCTAATTACACCTAATCTAAGCCCCCTAATAAAATAAAAATGCCCCCCAAAATAATAAAATTCCCTACCCAAAACTAAATTACAAATAGCCCTTAAAAGGGCCTTTTGCGGGGCATTGCCCCAAAGTAATCAGCTCTTTTACCAGCCCTTAAAAGGGCTTTTTGCGGGGCATTGCCCCAAAGTAATCAGCTCTTTTACCTGTAAAAATAAATAAATACAATAGCCCCCCAACATTACAACCCACCACCCACACACCCCTACTCTAAAACCTAACACTACCTCATTGAAGATCACCCTACATTGAGCCGTCTTCACCCAGCCAGGCCAAACTCTTCATCCGATCCGGGCACAAGGGATCCTCTAGCTGGGCAGAAGCCTTCATCTGATCGGGGCAGAAGAGGTCCTCCATCCAGCAGAAGTCTTCATCCAAGCTGCATCTTCTATCTTCATCCTTCCGGCGATGAGCGGCTCCATCTTGAAGACCTCTGGCGCGGAGCATCCCTCCAGCACGTTCTATTAAATGGAAGACTTCTTCTTTGCCGCTTGGATGAAGACATCGTTGGATGGAAGACTTCTTCTTTGCTGCTTGGATGAAGACAACGCCGGATGGAAGACTTCTTTGCAGCTTGGCTGAAGACATCGCCCGGATTGGATGAAGAGTTCGGTCCGGCTGGGTGAAGATGACTCAAGGTAGGGAGATCTTCTGGGGCTTAGTGTTAGGTTTTTTTAAGGGGGGTTTGGGTGGGTTTAGAGTAGGGGTATGTGGGTGGTGGGTTGCAATGTTGGGGGGTGGTATTGTGTTTTTTTTTACTTTCAAAAGAGCTGATTTCTTTGGGGCATGCCCCGCATAAAGCCCTTTTAAGGGCTGGTAATAGATCTGTTAACTTTTGTAATTTAGTTTTTTTATTTTGGGGGGCTTTGTTATTTTATTAGGGGCTTAGAATAGGTGTAATTAGCTTAAAATTCTTGTAATGTTTTTTTATTTTTTGTAATTTAGTGTTTGTCTTTTTTGTAATTTAGTTTAGTGTATTTAATTGTATTTTAGTTTAGATATTTATAGTTTATTTAATTTATTGATAGTATAGGTGTAATTTTAACTTAGGTTAGGATTTATTTTACAGGTAAATTGGTAATTATTTTAACAAGGTAGCTATTAAATAGTTTTTAACTATTTAATAGCTATTGTACCTAGTTAAAATAAATACCAAGTTACCTGTAAAATAAATATAAACCCTAAAATAGCTACAATGTAATTATTAATTACATTGTAGCTATCTTACGGCTAGATTTAGAGTTTGGCGGTAGCCGTCAAAACCAGCGTTAGAGGCTCCTAACGCTGGTTTTGGGCTACCGCTGGTATTAAGAGTCAGTCAGGAAAGGGTCTAACACTCACTTTGCAGCCGCGACTTTTCCATACCGCAGATCCCTCTACGCCATTTGCGTATCCTATCTTTTCAATGGGATCTTTCTAACGCTGGTATTTAGAGTCTTGGCTGAAGTGAGCGTTAGAAATCTAACGACAAAACTCCAGCCGCAGAAAAAAGTCAGTAGTTAAGAGCTTTCTGGGCTAACGCCGGTTTATAAAGCTCTTAACTACTGTGCTCTAAAGTACACTAACACCCATAAACTACCTATGTACCCCTAAACCGAGGTCCCCCCACATCGCCGCCACTCTATTAAAATTTTTTAACCCCTAATCTGCCGACCGCACACCGCCGCCACCTACGTTATCCCTATGTACCCCTAATCTGCTGCCCCTAATACCGCCGACCCCTATATTATATTTATTAACCCCTAATCTGCCGCCCCCGCTATCGCTGACCCCTGCATATTATTATTAACCCCTAATCTGCCGCTCCGTACACCGCCGCAACCTACGTTATCCCTATGTACCCCTAATCTGCTGCCCCTAACACCGCCGACCCCTATATTATATTTATTAACCCCTAATCTGCCGCCCCCCGCTATCGCTGACCCCTGCATATTATTATTAACCCCTAATCTGCCGCTCCGTACACCGCCGCAACCTACGTTATCCCTATGTACCCCTAATCTGCTGCCCCTAACACCGCCGACCCCTATATTATATTTATTAAACCCTAATCTGCCGCCCCCAACGTCGCCTCCACCTACCTACAATAATTAACCCCTAATCTGCCGACCGGATCTCACCGCTACTCTAATAAATGTATTAACCCCTAAAGCTAACCCTAACACTAACACCCCCCTAAGTTAAATATAATTTAAATCTAACAAAATAAATTAACTCTTATTAAATAAATTATTCATATTTAAATCTAAATACTTACCTGTAAAATAAACCCTAATATAGCTACAATATAAATTATAATTATATTGTAGCTATTTTAGGATTAATATTTATTTTACAGGCAACTTTGTAATTATATTAACTAGGTACAATAGCTATTAAATAGTTAATAACTATTTAATAGCTACCTAGTTAAAATAATTACAAAATTACCTGTAAAATAAATCCTAACCTAAGTTACAATTAAACCTAACACTACACTATCAATAAATTAATTAAATACAATACCTACAATTAAATACAATTAAATAAACTAACTAAAGTACAAAAAATAAAAAAGAACTAAGTTACAAAAAATAAAAAAATATTTAGAAACATTAGAAAAATATTACAACAATTTTAAACTAATTACACCTACTCTAAGCCCCCTAATAAAATAACAAAATGCCCTACCCTATTCTAAAATACAAATTGAAAAGCTCTTTTACCTTACCAGCCCTTAAAAGGGCCATTTGCGGGGCATGCCCCAAAGAATTCAGCTCTTTTGCCTGAAAAAAAAACATACAATACCCACCCCCCAACATTACAACCCACCACCCACATACCCCTAATCTAACCCAAACCCCCCTTAAATAAACCTAACACTAAGCCCCTGAAGATCTTCCTACCTTATCTTCACCACACCGGGTATCAGCGATCCGTCCAGGCTCCGATATCTTGATCCAAGCCCAAGCGGGGGGCTGAAGACATCCATCCTCCAGCTGAAGTCTTGATCCAAGCAGGCAGAAGAGGACATCCGGACCGGCAAACATCTTCATCCAAGCCGCATCTTCTATGTTCTTCCATCTGATGACGACCGGCTGATCTTCAAGACCTCCACCGCGGATCCATCCTCTTCTTCCGACGACTAGACGACGAATGAAGGTTCCTTTAACGGACGTCATCCAAGATGGCGTCCCTCGAATTCCGATTGGCTGATAGGATTCTATCAGCCAATCGGAATTAAGGTAGGAAAATTCTGATTGGCTGATGGAATCAGCCAATCAGATTCAAGATCAATCCAATTGGCTGATCCAATCAGCCAATCAGATTGAGATCGCATTCTATTGGCTGTTCCGATCAGCCAATAGAATGCGAGCTCAATCTGATTGGCTGATCGGATCAGCCAATCGGATTGAACTTCGGAATTCGAGGGACGCCATCTTGGATGACGTCCCTTAAAGGAACCTTCATTCGTCGTCTAGTCGTCGGAAGAAGAGGATGGATCCACGGTGGAGGTCTTGAAGATCAGCCGGTCGTCATCGGATGGAAGAACATAGAAGATGCGGCTTGGATGCAGATGTTTGCCGGTCCGGATGTCCTCTCTGCCCGCTTGGATCAAGACTTCAGCCGGAGGATGGATGTCTTCAGCCCCCCGCTTGGGCTTGGATCAAGACATCGGAGCCAGGACGGATCGGTGTGATACCCAGTGTGGTGAAGATAAGGTAGGAAGATCTTCAGGGGCTTAGTGTTAGGTTTATTTAAGGGGGGTTTGGGTTAGATTAGGGGTATGTGGGTGGTGGTTTGTAATGTTGGGGGGGGGGTATTGTATGTTTTTTTTTCTCCAGGCAAAAGAGCTGAATTCTTTGGGGCATGCCCCGCAAATGGCCCTTTTAAGGGCTGGTAAGGTAAAAGAGCTTTTCTATTTTCATTTTAGAATAGGGTAGGGCATTTTTTTATTTTGGGGGGCTTTGTTATTTTATTAGGGGGCTTAGAGTAGGTGTAATTAGTTTAAAATTGTTGTAATATTTTTCTAATGTTTGTAAATATTTTTTTATTTTTTGTAACAGTTCTTTTTTATTTTTTGTACTTTAGTTAGTTTATTTAATTGTATTTATTTGTAGCTATTTAATTTAATTTAATTTATTTATTGATAGTGTAGTGTTAGGTTTAATTGTAGATAATTGTAGGTAGTTTATTTAATTTATTTATTGATAGTGTAGTGTTAGGTTTAATTGTAAACCTAATTGTTTAGGTTAGGATTTATTTTACAGGTAATTTTGTAATTATTTTAACTAGGTAACTATTAAATAGTTATTAACTATTTAATAGCTATTGTACCTGGTTAAAATAATTACAAAGTTGCCTGTAAAATAAATATTAATCCTAAAATAGCTACAATATAATTATAATTTATATTGTAGCTATATTAGGGTTTATTTTATAGGTAAGTATTTAGCTTTAAATAGGATTAATTTATTTAATAAGAGTTAATTTATTTTGTTAGATTTAAATTATATTTAACTTAGGGGGGTGTTAGTGTTAGACTTAGCTTTAGGGGTTAATACATTTATTAGAGTAACGGCGAGCTCCGGTCGGCAGATTAGGGGTTAATAAGTGTAGGTAGGTGGAGGCGACGTTGGGGGCGGCAGATTAGGGTTTAATAAATATAATATAGGGGTCGGCGGTGTTAGGGGCAGCAGATTAGGTGTACATGGGTATAATGTAGGTTGCGGCGGTGTATGGAGCGGCAGATTAGGGGTTAATAATAATATGCAGGGGTCAGCGATAGCAGGGGCGGCAGATTAGGGGTTAATAAGTGTAAGGTTAGGGGTGTTTAGACTCGGGGTACATGTTAGGGTGTTAGGTGCAGACTTAGGAAGTGTTTCCCCACAGGATACAATGGGGCTGCGTTAGGAGCTTAACGCTGCTTTTTTGCAGGTGTTAGGTTTTTTTCAGCTCAAACAGCCCCATTGTTTCCTATGGGGGAATCGTGCACGAGCACGTTTTTGAAGCTGGCCGCGTCCGTAAGCACCGCTGGTATCGAGAGTTGAAGTGGCTGTAAATATGCTATACGCTCCCTTTTTTGGAGCCTAACACAGCCCTTCTGTGAACTCTAAATACCAGCGGTATTTAAAAGGTGCAGCCAGAAAAAAGCACGCGTAGCTAACGCACCCCTTTGGCCGCAGAACTCTAAATCTAGGCGATAGGGTTTATTTTACAGGTAAGTATTTAGTTTTAAATAGGAATAATTTGGTTAATAATAGTAATATGTATTTAGATTTATTAAAATAATATTTAAATTAGGGGGGGTGTTAGTGTTAGATAGGGTTATTATACTTAATATATATATAATATAATAACTATATTAACTATATTAACCCTAATATAATTAGGGTTAATATAGTTAATATAGTTGGCGGCGGTGTAGGGGGGTCAGATTAGGGGTTAATCTATTTAATATAGGTGGCGGCAGTGTAGGGGGATTAGATTAGGGGCTAATATAGTTAATATAGGTGGCGTCGGTGTAGGGGGATTAGATTAGGGGGTAATACATTTATTATATGTGGCAGCAGTATAGGGGGATTTAGATTATAGGCAAAAGAGCTGATTAATTTGTGACAATGCCTCGCAAAAAGCACTTTTAATGGCTGGTAAAAGAGCTGATTACTTTGGGGCAAAGCCCCGCAAAAAGCCCTTTTAAGGGCTGGCAATAGAGCTGTTTACTTTGGGGTAATGCCACGCAAAAAGCCCTTTTCAGGGCTATTTGTAGGGTTAGACTTAGGTTTAGTGGTAGGAATAGCTTAGTATTTTAGGGGTTAATTAATTTAATATAGGTGGCGGCGGTATTGGGGGATTAGATTAGGGGTTAATTAATTTAATATAGGTGGCGGCGGTATAGGGGGATTAGTTTTGAGGTTAATTAATTTAATATAGCTGGCGGCGGGGTAGGGGGATTAAATTAGGGGTTAATAATTTTAATATAGCTGGCGGCGGGGTAGGGGGATTAAATTAGGGGTTAATAATTTTAATATAGCTGGCTGCGGGGTAGGAGCTCACATTAGGGGGTAGGTAATGTAGGTGGCGGCGGTGTAAGGGGCTCACATTAGGGGGTAGGTAATGTAGGTGGCGGCTGTGTAAGGGGCTCACATTAGGGGTTAGTTAATGTAGGTGGCGGCGGTGTAAGGGGCTCACATTAGGGGGTAGTTAATGTAGGTGGCGGCGGGGTCCGGGAACGGCGGTTTAGGGGTTAATAACTTTATTAGGTGCGGCGGGGTCTGGGAGCGGCGGTTTAGGGGTTAATACATTTTTTATTATTAGGAGAGTGAGGGGGGATAGCGGATAGAGGGTTAGACGTGTCGGGCTATGTTTGGGAGGCGTGTTAGACAGTACGGGAGATTTAATAACTTTGTCAGGTTTTGTAGGCGCTGGTAGTTTCTAAAGTGCCGTAAGTCACTGGCGACTCCAGAAATTTGTACTTACGCAGATTTCTGGACATCGCTGGTTTATCCGACTTACGGCACTTTAGCATCTGATGGCGCCGTATATGGGATAGCTCGAGTTGCGAGCTGAAACTATGGGCGGCGGGGTTCCCTCGCTTGCGCCGCAAACTACGATCTATATCGGATCGCGCCCCTAGGGTGCAGACTTACAGGGAGCATGTCATCATCTAGCAATACCTGTTATGTAATAACCCTCCCTCGTTTACCTCTCTATATATCTCCACTATTGAGTGTGAATAGGTGAAAGGTAAAACTGTAAACTGGACAATATATTTACAGAGTGCCACAGGCTATGGGATATGACAGACTATGAGGAAAGACAGAGCAATGAAGGCTAACAAAAAGGCATTTGAGGCTACTGTGTTTGTAGAGGCTGTGGAAGGTGTGAAATTACGGAATATTTGGTGGTAAGGGATGAGAAAAAGGAAGTAAGCACATGTTTTTCTTTTAAAAATGTATTTTAGATAGAGACGTTATGTTGAAGAATTGGACAATTGATAATGTGGTACCTCGTCCTAATCATAAAGCACGTTTTTCATGCTATAAGCAGTGAGGTATGTTCAGTCATTTTTTTCTGGAGAGACTGTGGTATTTCAGAATTGGCTGACAGTATCCCCATGAGGGAAAGGGTAAGCAGTAGTGATGTCGCGAATAGTTCGCCGGCGAATATAGCTTGTTCGCGTTCACCGCGGCGGGCGAACATATGCGATGTTCGATCCGCCCCCTATTCGTCATCATTGAGTCAAACTTTGACCCTGTACCTCACAGTCAGCAGACACATTCCAGCCAATCAGCAGCAGACCCTCCCTCCCAGACCCTCCTACCTCCTGGACAGCATTCATTTTAGATTCATTCAGAAGCTGCATTCTTAGTGAGAGGAGGGGCAGTGTAGCTGCTGCTGATTTAATAGGGAAATCGATAGCTAGGCTAGTGTATTCAGTGTCCACTACAGTCCTGAAGGGCTCATCTGATCTCTGCTGTAAGGACAGCACCCCAAAAAGCCCTTTTTAGGGCTAGAACATCAGTCTGCTTTTTTTTTTTCCTGTGTAATCTAATTGCAGTTACCTGCCTGCCAGCGTGTGTGTCAGGCTTACAGCGTATACTGTGCCCACTTGCCCAGTGCTACCACTCATATCTGGTGTAACAGTAGTGTACATTTTAAAAAAAACAACAGTTTTTTGACTGTGTTAAATAATAGCAGTCAGTTTCCTTCACACGTGTGCGTTTCAGTGCCTGCCAGGGCACAGTGTCACCCCAGTGCAACTCATATCTGGTGTAACAGTAGTGTACATTTAAAAAAAAAAAAACACTTTTTTGACTGTGTTAAATAATAGCAGTCAGTTTCCTTCACACATGTGCGTTTCAGTGCCTGCCTGCCAGGGCACAGTGTCACCCCAGTGCAACTCATATCTGGTGTAACAGTAGTGTACATTTAAAAAAAAAAAAACACTTTTTTGACTGTGTTAAATAATAGCAGTCAGTTTCCTTCACACGTATGCGTTTCAGTGCCTGCCTGCCAGGGCACAGTGTCACCCCAGTGCAACTCATATCTGGTGTAACAGTAGTGTACATTTAAAAAAAAAAAAACACTGATAGGGGGCGTAACAGGGATTAAACTGATAAGAATAGTACTACCTAACACACCACTCCTATCTGGTGGCACATTAGATTGCACGCGCAGTGCCCCAAATTTGAAGTAGGAGGACCGACCAAGCATCTTTTTCCATCTCCCGGTTCCTAAAATCGATGCCATATACACGTCCCCTGATAGGGGTGTAACAGGGATTAAACTGATAAGAATAGAACTACTTAACACACCACTCCTATCTGGTGGCACATTAGATTGCACGCGCAGTGCCCCAAATTTGAAGTAGGAGGTCCGACCAAGCATCTTTTTCCATCTCCCGGTTCCTAAAATCGATGCCATATACACGTCCCCTGATAGGGGACGTAACAGGGATTAAACTGATAAGAATAGAACTACTTAACAGGGATTAAACTGATAGGAATAGTACTACTTAACACACCTTATAATAACGCAGAGAGAGGCAATGCAGAGAGAGGAGTCTGAAGAAGAGGAGTCAGAGGAGGAAGGTGGCTTTGAGGAGGTGGAAGACCAAACACAGCAGGCGTCCCAGGGGGCAAGTTGTCACCTTTCGGGGACCCTTGGTGTTGTACGTGGCTGGGTGGAAGAAGAGACCTTCAATGACATCAGTGAGGACAAGGAACGGGACATGGCTAGCTTGGTATCTAACCTTGTGCAAATGGGGAGTTTGCCGTTGTGCAAATGTACTGTTTGCGGTTGTTTGCGGTGCGTTAAACGGGGAGTTTGGTCTGTCACTGTGAAGCGGGCGTAACCCTTACTCTACCTGATAGATACAACATCATACCTGATGTTTTAAAGCACGTTATTTCAAACAATTTAGGAATTTTAAGTGATTTATGCCCTTTATGGATTAAAACCAGACTCTGCATCAACTATGTAATTTTCAATGGGAGTTTTGCCATGGATCCCCCTCCGGCATGCCACAGTCCAGGTGTTAGTCCCCTTGAAACAACTTTTCCATCACTATTGTGGCCAGAAAGAGTCCCTGTGGGTTTTAAAATTCGCCTGCCCCTACTGAAGTCTATGGCGGTTCGCCTGGTTCGCCCGTTCGCGAACAGTTCTGAAAGTTCGTGTTCGCCGCTCGCGAACCCAAAATTTTAGGTTTGCGACATCACTAGTAAGCAGTAATCCTAAAAGACATAGAGGGGGTATTACTGAGCTTGCATATATGGGCTAAGAAAAAATGGTTGACACTGAGGTTTGAATGTTTGTGGGCAAACATTTTCATAACTGGGAGTGCTGAACGTTTTTATGTGAGACGTTTTTCATGCTTAATGAGAGGGTACACATGGCTTTCTTTTTGGGTTTATGAACCCATATGGCTAGTTTTTAGACCACTCTGGTGCGGTTCATTGGGGCTGAGAGACATCAAGTAAGATGGGTGGGGCCTATTTTCGCACCTCAGTTGCGCAGTTGTTTTTATCAGGCAAGCAGCAAGCTCCAACTCCGGTGGGCCTTTGTGAGCTGTATTGGGCCAAATCGAAGCTTTAACTAGATATATGCATGATCGAAAATTCGTTTCGGTTCGGTTCAGATTGATTCAGATTTTTTCGAATTTCGGTTTGGATCAATTCGAATTCGGCAAAATTTGAATGAATTCATTTTGGATTTATTCGGATTCGAATAAATTCGACTGAATTTGGTTCGGTTCCGAAATTCGGAATTTTGGTATGTGTTAGGTGGGATATGCTGTGTATTAGACTAGTATTATGTACTGTATATTAGGTGTAACCCATAGCAGAGTGATATAACCTAAAACCTAATATACTGTACAATACTAGTGTAATACACGGCCATCTGAATCTACCGAATAAAGTCAGTAGTTAAGAGCTTTATGGGCTAACGCCCGAATATAATGCTCTTAACTACAGTGCTACAAAGTACACTAACACCCATAAACTACCTATGAACCCCTAAACCGAGGCCCCCCCACATCGCAAACACTATCATAAAAGTATTTAACCCCTAATCTGCCAACTGGACATCGCCGACACCTACATTATAGTTATTAACCCATAATCTGCCCCCCCCAACGTCGCCGCAACCTAACTACAAGTATTAACCCCTAATCTGCCGACCGGACATCGCCGCCGCTATAATAAATGTATTAACCCCTAAACCGACGCACTCCCGCCTCGCAAACACTATAATAAATTTTATTAACCCCTAATCTACTCCCCCCCCAACGTCGCCGCAACCTAACTACAAGTATTAACTCCTAATCTGCCGACCGGACCTCGAAGCCACTATAATAAATGTATTAACCCCTAAACCGCCGCACTCCCGCCTCGCAAACACTATAATACATTTTATTAACCCCTAATCTGCCCTCCCCAACGTTGCCGCAACCTAACTACAAGTATTAACCCCTAATCTGCCGAGCGAACCTCGCCGTCACTATAATTAATGTATTAACCCCTAAACCGCCGCTCTCCCGCCTCGCAAACACTATAATACATTTTAGTAACCCTTAATCTGCCCTCCCTAACATCGCCGCCACCTACCTACAATTATTAACCCCTAATCTCCCGCCCCCAACGTCGCCGCTACTATAATAAAGTTACAAAAAAACAAACAAACACTAAATTACAAAAAATAAAAAAAATTACAAGAATTTTAAACTAATTACACCTAATCTAAGCCCCCTAATAAAATAAGAAAAACCCAAAATAATAAAAGTCCCTACCCTATTCTACATTACAAAATATCAGCTCTTTTACCAGCCCTTAAAAGGGCTTTTTGCGGGGCATGCCCCAAAGTAATCAGCTCTTTTGCCTGTAAAAAAAAATACAACCCCCCCAACATTAAAACCCAGCACCAACATAACCCTACTCTAACCCACCCAAACCCCCGGAACAGCCAATAGAATGCGAGGTCAATCTAATTGGCTGATTGGATCAGTCAATCGGATTGAACTTCAATCGGATTGGCTGATTAAATCAGCCAATCAGATTTTTCCTGTCTTAATTCCGATTGGCTGATAGAATCCTATCAGCCAATCAGAATTCAAGGGACGCCATCTTGGATGACGTCACTTAACGGTACCGTCATTTAGTCATCGGATCAAGAAAGAAGAGGAAGCTCTGCGTCGGATGTCTTCAGGATGCTACCGCTCCGCTCCAGATGGATGAAGATAGAAGATGCCGCCTGGATGAAGACTTCTGATGGATGGAAGACCTCTTCTTGCCTCGCTTGGATGAAGACTTCTGCCGGTCTGGATGTCCTCTTCTGCCCCATCGGATGAAGACTTCGGCCCGGCTGGGTGAAGACGACTCAAGGTAGGGAGATCTTCAGGGGGGTAGTGTTAGGTTTATTTAAGGGGGGTTTGGGTGGGTTAGAGTAGGGGTATGTGGGTGGTGGGTTTTAATGTTGGGGGGTTGTATTTTTTTTTTACAGGCAAAAGAGCTGATTACTTTGGAGCATGCCCTGCAAAAAGCCCTTTTAAGGGCTGGTAAAAGAGCTGATACTTTGTAATGTAGAATAGGGTAGGGACTTTTATTATTTTTAATTTTTTTATTTTATTAGGGGGCTTAGATTAGGTGTAATTAGTTTAAAAGTCTTGTAATATTTTTTTATTTTTTGTAATTTAGTGGGTTTTTTTGTACTTTAGTTTAATTTATTTAATTGTATTTAATTGTAGGTACTTGTAGTTAATGTATTTAATTTATTTAATGATAGTGTAGTGTTAGGTTTAATTGTAACTTAGGTTAGGATTTATTTTACAGGTAATTTTGTAATTATTTTAACTAGGTAGCTATTAAATAGTTATTAACTATTTAATAGCTATTGTACCTAGTTAAAATAAATACAAAGTTGCCTGTAAAATAAATATAAATCCTAAAATAGCTACAATGTAACTATTAGTTATATTGTAGCTATATTAGGGTTTATTTTACAGGTAAGTATTTAGTTTTAAATAGGATTAATTTATTTAATTAATTTAATGCTAGTGTAGTGTTAGGTGTAATTGTAACTTAGGTTAGGATTTATTTTACTGGTAAATTTGTATTTATTTTAGCTAGGTAGTTATTAAATAGTTAATAACTATTCATTAACTATTGTACCTAGTTAAAATAAATACAAAGTTGCCTGTAAAATAAATATAAATCCTAAAATAGCTATAATGTAACTATTAGTTATATTGTAGCTATATTAGGGTTTATTTTACAGGTAAGTATTTAGTTTTAAATAGGATTAATTTATTTAATTATAGTAAATTTATTTTGTTTTATTTAAATTATTTTTAACTTAGGGGTTGTTAGGGTTAGTTATAGTAGCGGTGACGTTGGGGGCGGGAGATTAGGGGTTAATAATTGTAGGTAGGTGGCGGCGATGTTAGGGATGGCAGATTAGGGGTTAATAAAATTTATTATAGTGTTTGTGAGGCGGGGAGTGCGGCGGTTTAGGGGTTAATACATTTATTATCGTGGCTGCGATGACCGGTCAGCAGATTAGGGGTTAATACTTGTAGTTAGGTTGCGGCGACATTGGGGGGGGCAGATTAGGGGTTAATGAAAATTTATTATAGGGTTTGCGAGGCGGGAGGGCGGCGGTTTAGGGGTTAATACATTTATTATAGTAGTGGCGATGTCCGGTCGGCAGATTAGGGGTTAATACTTGTAGTTAGGTTGCGGCGACGTTGGGGGGCAGATAAGGGGTTAATAAATATAATATAGGTGTCGGTGATGTTAGGGACAGCAGATTAGGGGTTCATAGCTATAATATAGGTGGCGGCGGTGTCCGGTCGGCAGATTAGGGGTTAATGCTTGTAGTTAGGTTGCAGCGACGTTGGGGGGGGGGCAGATTAGGGGTTAATAAAATGTATTATAGTGTTTGCAAGGTAGGAGTGCAGCGGTTTAGGGGTTAATACATTTATTATAGTGGTGGCGAGGTCCGGTCGGCAGATTAGGGGTTAATACTTGTAGTTAGGTTGCAGCGATGTTGGGGGGGCAGATTAGGGGTTCATAGGGATAATGTAGGTGGCAGCGGTGTCCGGAGCGGCAGATTAAGGGTTAATAGTATAATGCAGGTGTCAGCGATAGCGGGGGCGGCAGATTAGGGGTTAATAAGTGTTAGATTAGGGGTGTTTAGACTCAGGGTTCATGTTAGGGTGTTAGGTGTAGACTTAGTGTTTTCCCATAGGAAACAATGGGGCTGCGTTAAGAGCTGAACGCTGCTTTTTTGCAGGTGTTAGTTTTTTTTTTAGCCGAAACTGCCCCATTGTTTCCTATGGGGAAATACTGAATTTACCGAGCTAATTCAGATTTATTCGGTAGATTCGGCAGCTAATTCGGATTCATTCAGTAGATTCTGCAGTATTTTAATTCGGAAATTCGAATCGATCCGAATCTCAGAATTTACCGAATTTTCCGAATTTCAGAATCAATCAGAAACAAATCGCACATGTCTAGCTTTAACCCAGTTTTACAGACCCCTGTGGGAAGGTAGGCGCCACAGCAGGGCTGTGGCGAGGTGCAGGGGGTGTTTTTTATTGATATAAATGTTTTCTAATTATCCGTTTTTCTAGTAAGGGTTAAGTGTTCCTTTCCTTGTGGGGCAAACTTAGCTGCATAGTTAGGATGCTTCTATCATAAAATTGGAACGATTTGATTGTTTTAAAGCAGTTTTTTTTCAGATTGTTATTTTTTCACTAAATAAAGTGTTTTCAAGCCTGTTTGTGGTCATTACTAGCCTGTTTAACATGTCTGACATTGAGGAAAGCCAATGTTCCATGTGTTTAGAAGCCATTGTGGAACCCCCACTTAAAATGTGTCCCTCATGCACTGAAAGGGCCTTAAATTACAAACAACATATTTTAGTTGATAAAAGTATGTCGCAGGATGATTCTCAGTCAGAAGAGAATCAGGCTATGCCATCTAATTCTCCCCAAGTGTCACAACCGTTAACGCCCGCACAAGCTACGCCAAGTACTAGTGCGTCTAATTCTTTCACCCTGCAAAATATGGCCGCAGTTATGTCTACTACCCTCACAGAGGTTTTATCTAAACTGCCTAGGTTGCAGGGGAAGTGTGGCAAACCTAGCCACTTCTGGACTATAACATAAGAAAGGTTGTCTATAGGCTGTATATTGTGCTATGTAGATGTGACAGACCCTTCTGTCAGCACTGAAAGAGTTAACTGTGTTCAGCTATTGTGCACTGTCATTAATGGTATTGATACACAGTCCATTGTTTAATCAACCTCAGAGAGCAGACCCTAGATGATAAGGAAAGACAAGTGTGTGTCTGTGTTTAAATTGTTATCAGCTTGAGCAAGGTATTCTATTGTATCATGTAAAAGGGCGTGTTCCCTCCATTCAATGTACAACATTCTTTCAACCCCCCTTCTGGGGGGGTCAGACCTGCATAAATACTGGGCATATGAGCCTTAATAAAAGTCATTCTGTTTAAAACCTGAAAACTGGCTGGGTTGTGAATTGCTGATTCCCTATGCAGGACATTGTTCCCTGGTGTTAGCCCTTGGTATCCGGTTGGTACCGTTACAATTGGTGGCAAGCGACGGAATGAACCTTATCGCCCAGAAGAGCAACTACACAAGCCAGTAACCTCAGGAAGAGGGGGATTACTACAATACTGACTAAGATGGAAGGAGTACCAGGGACCGAAGTGAATGGAGATGGATTATTCTAAGCTAAAGAGACAAACGTAAAAGGAACTGCTAGAAGCCAGGGGAAAGATAGGCAGCAGCAAACCCAAGGCTATATTAATTGCTGAGCTGATGGAGGGAGACAGAGCTCGCAGCGCTACGCCTCCAGCAGCCATGGAGGAGACCCTATACCAGAGGGAAATGAGGACCAGGCTGGAATTTTTACCCCAACCTGTACCACGGGATATGCTATCCGTGGTAATGGCAGATGTGCAGGAGTACGTGATGGCACACAGTCCGCGGAATGCATCCTCCCGAGCAGAATCCATTTTGGACGCACTCAGCAACCCAGTAAGACCCAAAATCCCATACCATGCATTTAAAATGTTTTGTGAGGAGAAGGATGAGATTGATGGGTATTTACAGGATTTTGAGAGACTGTGCGAGTTACATGATTTGGAGCAGTCCGTATGGGTGCCGGTGCTAGCAGGCAAGCTAGCCGGTAGGGCAGCGGAAGCGTATCGCGCTGTACCCAGGGAGGACAGCAAGGATTACGCTAAAGTGAAGAGAGCGATCTTGGAAAGATATGCCATTACCTCAGAGGCATACCGGCGCAAGTTTAGAGGCCTGCGCAAGCCAGAAAGAGATTCCCATGCAGAGTGGGCCCACAAGCTGGATCAAGCATCTCAGGGGTGGATACAGGCCAGCCAAGCTACCACCATGGAAGAATTGCGACAACTGATGCTGTTGGAGCAATTCTTTAACGGCTTGTCCCCAGAAGCCCAAGAATGGGTGAGAGATCGAAAACCCCTCACCTTAACCGAAGCAGCCAGATTAGCAGACCAGCATTTTGATGCCAGGAGGCACCATGGACTACAGCCTAACAACGGACGGGCTAATATACAATGCCACACCTGCAAGCAGTGGGGACATATGGCACGTGAGTGCACCCAAAATCGGAGCAGACAAGCTTGGAACCAGGTCAGACAGAACCTGGCCCCAAGGGCGGCTGCTCACCATTACCAAACGGAGCCAGCCGCTCATGAGGTGTTTAGCACCCAAGCCGAGGAACCCCTGGGAATTCTGCATGAGGTGATGTCGGTCCAGGGACTTCGGGATTCGGGAGCTACTTTAACCCTGATAGCTCCCCATTTGGTGCCGGATACAGCACCCACTGGCGGATCCGTGGCAGTACGAGGGGCAGGGGGAGCAGTATACCGATTGCCCACTGCTAGAGTGGAGTACAGACCCCCAGTCACCCCAGCAGCTGCCAGTTACCAACCCCCGGCGCACCGCTATACCACACGGCCTCCGGCCACGAACTACCCTCAGAGAGCCCGGTTCAATTCGCGGGGCTACTCACAACCTATTCGGTGCTTTGGATGTAAGCAACTAGGGCACAAAAGACCAGAGTGTCCCCTAAACGCAGCGAATCAAGCACAGTCCTGGAGAAGACCCGCTGGCGGAATCCCACATAATCCTCAGCCTGTGGCCCGCTACGTAGAGGCGCCAGAATGCTGGGGCAGCCTACATGAAGCAGACCCCGTGCAAGCTGCCCACCGGAATAACCGGCAACGGGTTAAAGTGAATGGGAAGGAGGTCAGTTGTCTACGGGATACTGGTGCTACCATGACCTTGCTTCAAGAGAACTTGGTGCCTGAGAAACAGCACACTGGAGACACTGTGGCTGTGAGGGTAGCAGGGGGCACTGTGTTCCGCCTACCTGTTGCCAGGGTACATTTGGATTGGGGAGTGGGGCGCTAGACTTGTGAATGTGGGGGTCAAGAAGGACTTACCTGCTGATGTTCTCCTTGGAAATGACTTGGCCCCCCTTGTTTCTGCCTATGCTCCCATGGATCCCGCTGATGTTAACCCTGTGACTACCCAAGCCCAGTCCCTCCGGGAAGAGACGCTTCCATGTTTGGGGTGGGGGCAGTACTGAGCCAAGTTGGAGCAGATGGCGGAGAACACCCCGTAGCCTACTTGAGCCGAAAGTTGTTGCCCCCGGACATCCCCAAGCCGATCCGTTGGGATCAGACTGTGTATGCCGGCTTGGTTCTGGGGGAGCATTGTGGCAAACCTAGCCACTTCTGGACTATAACATAAGAAAGGTTGTCTATAGGCTGTATATTGTGCTATGTAGATGTGACAGACCCTTCTGTCAGCACTGAAAGAGTTAACTGTGTTCAGCTATTGTGCACTGTCATTAATGGTATTGATACACAGTCCATTGTTTAATCAACCTCAGAGAGCAGACCCTAGATGATAAGGAAAGACAAGTGTGTGTCTGTGTTTAAATTGTTATCAGCTTGAGCAAGGTATTCTATTGTATCATGTAAAAGGGCGTGTTCCCTCCATTCAATGTACAACATTCTTTCAACCCCCCTTCTGGGGGGGTCAGACCTGCATAAATACTGGGCATATGAGCCTTAATAAAAGTCATTCTGTTTAAAACCTGAAAACTGGCTGGGTTGTGAATTGCTGATTCCCTATGCAGGACATTGTTCCCTGGTGTTAGCCCTTGGTATCCGGTTGGTACCGTTACAGGAAGCGCAGTAGGTCTGGTGTGAGAACAAATGCTGAGCCCTCTGATGCTTTATTAGCCATATCCGATGTACCCTCACAATGTTCTGAGTTGGGGGTGAGGGAATTGCTGTCTGAGGGAGAGCTTTCTGATTCAGGAAAGATGTTCCCTCAAACAGACTCAGATATGACGGCTTTTAAGTTTAAGCTAGAACACCTCCGTTTGTTGCTCAGGGAGGTTTTAGCGACTCTGGATGATTGTGACCCTATTGTAATTCCACCAGAGAAATTGTGTAAAATTGATAGATATCTAGAGATTCCTGCTTACACTAATGTTTTTCCGGTCCCTAAGAGGATTTCGGACATTGTTACTAAGGTGTGGGATAGACCAGGTATTCCGTTCTCTCCCCCTCCTACCTTTAAGAAAATGTTTCCCATATCTGACACCATTCGTGATTCGTGGCAGACGGTCCCTAAGGTGGAGGGAGCTATTTCTACCCTGGCTAAGCGTACAACTATCCCTATTGAGGACAGTTGTGCTTTCAAAGATCCTATGGATAAAAAATTGGAGGGTCTTCTAAAGAAAATATTTATTCATCAGGGTTTTCTTCTGCAGCCTATAGCGTGCATTGTTCCTGTAACTACTGCAGCTGCTTTTTGGTTCAAGGCTCTAGAGGAGGCTCTTAAGGTTGAAACCCCATTAGATGATATTCTGGATAGAATTAGGGCTCTCAAGCTAGCTAATTCTTTCATTACAGATGCTGCTTTTCAACTGGCTAAATTAGCGGCAAAGAATTCAGGTTTTGCCATTTTAGCGCGTAGAGCGTTATGGCTTTAGTCCTGGTCTGCTGATGTGTCATCAAAATCTAAACTTTTAGCTATTCCTTTCAAGGGTAAGACCCTATTCGGGCCTGAACTGAAAGAGATAATTTCCGACATCACTGAAGGAAAAGGCCATGCCCTTCCTCAGGATAAGACAAATAAGATGAGGACCAAACAAAATAATTTTCGTTCCTTTCGAAACTTCAAAGGTGGTCCCCCTACCTCCTCCCCTGCCGCAAAGCAGGAGGGGTCTTTTGCTCAATCCAAGTCAGTCTGGAGACCTAACCAGACCTGGAATAAGGATAAACAGGCCAAAAAGCACGCTGCTGCCACCAAGACAGCATGAAGGGGCAGCCCCCAATCCGGGACCGGATCTAGTAGGGGGCAGACTTTCTCTCTCTGCTCAGGCTTGGGCAAGAGACGTTCAAGACTCCTGGGCTTTAGAAATCGTGACCCAGGGGTATCTTCTAGACTTCAAAGATTCTCCTCCAAGAGGGAGATTTCATCTTTCACGGTTGTCTGTAAACCAGACAAAAAAAGAGGAGTTCTCACGCTGTGTAGAAGACCTATATACTATGGGTGTAATCTGCCCAGTTCCAAAAGCAGAACAGGGGCAGGGGTTTAACTCTAATCTGTTCGTGGTTCCCAAAAAAGAAGGAACCTTCAGACCGATTTTAGATCTTAAGATCCTAAACAAATTTCTCAGAGTTCCATCGTTCAAGATGGAAACCATACGAACAATTTTACCAATGATCCAGGAGGGTCAATATATGACCACCGTGGATTTGCAGGATGCGTATCTTCACATTCCTATCCACAAAGATCATCACCAGTTCCTCAGGTTTGCCTTCCTGGACAAGCATTACCAGTTTGTGGCTCTTCACCCTCCGGGTTGGCCACAGCTCCCAGAATTTTCACAAAAGTGCTAGGGTCCCTTTTGGCGGATCTAAGGACGCGGGGCCAAATCTCACACGGACATCGTGTTGGCTTTTCTAAGATCTCACGGGTGGAAGGTGAACGTGAAGAAGAGTTCACTTATCCCTCTCACAAGAGTTCCATTCCTGGGAACTCTGATAGATTCGGTAAACATGAAAATTTTTCTGACGGAGGTCAGAAAATCAAAGATCTTAACCACCTGCCGAGCACTTCATTCAATTCCTTGGCCGTCAGTGGCTCAGTGTATGGAGGTAATTGGACTAATGGTGGCGGCAATGGACATAGTTTCCATTTGCTCGCTTGCATCTCAGATCACTGCAACTATGCATGCTCAGACAGTGGAATGGGGATTATGCAAATTTATCTCCTCAGATAAATCTGGATCAAGAGACCAGAGACTCTCTTCTTTGGTGGTTGTCACAAGATCATCTGTCCCAGGGAATGTGTTTTCGCAGGCCAGCATGGGTCATAGTGATGACAGACGCCAGCCTATTGGGCTGGGGTGCAGTCTGGAATTCCCTGAAAGCACAGGGGGTGTGGACTCAGGAAGAGGCTCTCCTTCCAATAAATATTCTAGAACTGAGAGTGATATTCAACGCGCTTCAGGCGTGGCCTCAGTTGGCTTCGGCCAGATTCATAAGATTCCAGTCGGACAATATCACGACTGTAGCATATATCAATCATCAGGGGGGAACAAAGAGTTCTCTAGCGATGATAGAGGTTTCCAAAATAATTCGATGGGCAGAGAATCACTCTTGCCATCTATCAGCAATCTATATCCCGGGAGTGGAGAACTGGGAAGCGGATTTTCTAAGTCGTCAGACTTTTCATCCGGGGGAGTGGGAGCTTCATCCGGAGGTGTTTGCACAATTGATTCATCAATGGGGCACACCAGAATTGGATCTGATGGCATCTCATCAGAATGCCAAACTTCCTTGTTACGGGTCCAGATTAAGGGATCCCCAATCAGTACTGATAGATGCTCTAGCAGTACCTTGGTCGTTCACGCAGGACTTGGCATGCAGACCTGGTGGAAATGTCATCTCTACCACCGTGGACACTGCCTCTGAGACAGGACCTTCTCATTCAAGGTCCGTTCCAGCATCCAAATCTAGTTTCTCTGCGGCTGACTGCCTGGAGATTGAACGCTTGATTTTATCTAAATGGGGATTCTCTGAGTCGGTCATAGATACTTTGATTCAGGCTCGAAAGCCTGTCACTAGGAAAATTTACCATAAGATATGGCGTAAATATCTTTATTGGTGTGAATCCAAAGGCTACTCATGGAGTAAGATCAGGATTCCTAGGATTTTGTCCTTTCTCCAAGAAGGATTGGAGAAAGGGTTATCAGCTAGTTCCTTAAAGGGACAGATATCTGCTTTGTCAATCTTACTGCACAAGCGTCTGCCAGATGTTCCAGACGTTCAGTCGTTTTGTCAGGCTTTGGTTAGAATTAAGCCTGTGTTTAAACCTGTTGCTCCGCCATGGAGTTTGAATTTAGTTCTTAAAGTTCTTCAAGGGGTTTCGTTTGAACCTATGCATTCCATAGATATTAAGCTTCTATCTTGGAAAGTTCTGTTTTTAGTTGCTATCTCTTCGGCTCGAAGAGTTTCTGAACTATCTGCATTACAATGTGACTCACCTTATCTTGTTTTCCATTCTGATAAGGTAGTTTTGCGTACCAAACCTGGATTCCTTCCTAAGGTTGTTACTAACAAGAATATTAATCAGGAAATTGTTGTTCCTTCCCTAAGAAGGAGCGTCTGTTGAACAACTTAGACGTGGTTCGTGCTTTGAAGTTTTACTTACAAGCGACCAAAGATTTCCGTCAAACATCTTCTCTGTTTGTTGTCTATTCTGGAAAACGTAGAGGTCAAAAAGCTATGGCTACCTCTCTTTCTTTTTGGCTGAAAAGCATCATCCATTTGGCATACGAGACTGCTGGACAGCAGCATCCTGAAAGAATTACAGCTCACTCTACAAGAGCGGTGGCTTCCACATGGGCTTTTAAAAATGATGCTTCTGTTGAACAGATTTGTAAGGCTGCGACTTGGTCTTCACCTCATACCTTTTCCAAATTTGATACTTTTGCTTCTTCAGAGGTTACTTTTGGGAGAAAAGTTCTTCAAGCAGTGGTGCCTTCTGTTTAGGCATCTGTCTTGTCCCTCCCGTTCATCCGTGTCCTGTAGCTTTGGTATTGTATCCCACAAGTAAAGGATGAATCCGTGGACTCATCGTATCTTATAGAAGAAAAGTAAATTTATGCTTACCTGATAAATTGATTTCTTCTATGATACAACGAGTCCACGGCCCGCCCTGTCAATTTAAGACAGATTATATTTTTTAATTTAAAACTTCAGTCACCTCTGCACCTTTTAGTTTCTCCTTTTTCTTCCTATACCTTCGGTCGAATGACTGGGGTGTGGAGTCAAGGGAGGAGCTATATAGACAGCTCTGCTGTGGTGCTCTTTGCCACTTCCTGTTAGCAGGAGGATAATATCCCACAAGTAAAGGATGAATCTGTGGACTCGTCGTATCATAGAAGAAATTAATTTATCAGGTAAGCATAAATTTACCTTTTCAATGGGACTTCCATTGCGCCGGTATTACAAGCTTTTTTTTAGGCCAAAAAGTGAGCAGTACAGCCTATCCCACAAGATTCGTAACGCATTCTAAAGTCAGTAGTTATGAGTTTTACACTACAAAGCTGTAGCATAAAACTCATAACTAAAGTGCTAAAAAGTACACTAACACCCATAAACTACCTATTAACCCCTAAAGCGAGGCCCTCCCGCATCTCAAACGCTAAAATAAAATTATTGACCCCTAATCTGCCGCTCCCGACATCGCCGCCACTATAATAAACATATTAACGCCTAAACGGCCGCACTCCCACCTTGCAAACGCTATTTAAATATTATTAACCCCTAATCTGCTGCCACTAACATCGCCGCCACCTACCTACATTTATCAACCCCTAATCTGCCGCAACCAATGTCGCCGCCACTATATTAAATGTATTAACCCCTAAACCTAAGTCTAACCCTAACCCTAACACCCCCTAACTTAAATATAATTAAAATAAATCTAACTAAAAATTCATATCATTAACTAAATAATTTCTATTTAAAACTAAATACTTACCTGTAAAATAAACCCTAAGCTAGCTACAATATAACTAATAGTTACATTGTATCTAGCTTAGGGTTTATTTTTATTTTACAGGCAAGTTTGTATTTATTTTAACTAGGTAGAAATCAATCATAGTATATTCTTGTACCCATATTGTATTTTTCAATATTTTAGAGCCTTCCGCCTTTCTCTCCATAGTGAGAGAGACATGGGGAGGTCCACTCATACCACTCGCAATAACAAAAGAAAGAAAAAGAAGAAAGGAAATAAAAAAAAAGACACCCTATCCCCCTCCTCACTCCCGCCCCCCCAACCCAGCCCGCCCACCCTATATGCCCATCTATTCACCTATAATCTCCTAAGAGACCTCTTGACCTAAATTCATCCTGGGTCAATACCATTCTGTTGGAAAAACTCCTGTCTCAAAATAGTCTGTTCTTCGAAAATTATAAATGAGGGAAAATTGAATATCACCGGGATAGGATAGGATAACTCTTAACCATTTTAAAAAGAAAGCTTTAATTTTTTTTTTTTTGTGAGGCTGAAATATTCATTTGTTCAAAAATTAGCTGGGAATATATTGAATTTATGAAACATGGCAAAGAAGAAGCCATTTTGCTTTTCCAATTTTTTAATATTAGATTACGCCCCAGCATAATCACCGTATTGATAAGGTTAACATTATCTCTGTTAGTCTCTGGGGTGAAGAGAAAGAACATATGTTTAGATGTCATTTTTACTCTATTATCTAATACCTTGTTGAGCCAAAATTCTACTTTGATCCAAAACTGCTAAATTTTGGGGCATTCCCAAAAACAGTGCACTATATCTGCACTTACCTTATTACATCTGGGACAAATATTGGTGGAATTAGTATTCCATTTAGACATTTTCATGGGTGTCAGGTAGGCATTATTAATTAGGTAGGCATTATTAATTAGTTTCTGTCTGTCTCTTTCTCTGTCTGTATCTCTTTGTCTCTTTTTCTCTCTGTCTGTCTTGCTCTCTGTCTGTCTGTCTATTTCTGTCTCTGTCTGTATCTTTGTCTTTCTGTCTCTGCGGCCCATTTATCAAGCTCTGTATAGAGCTTGATGCCCCGTGTTTCTGGCGAGCCTTCAGAAAGTGCAGGGCAAATAGCCCGGAACGTAGCTAAGGGTTAAGGCCTGGAGGAGTGAGTGCTGCTGTGTGTGTGTGTTAGTTACAATGTTGCATTGTGTTGGGAGGGGTCTACCAACCTTATAAAGGGGATGTGCAGGGATTCCACTTCCTCTTTGTTCCTGTGGACTCCCAGAAGATCTTTCAGCATAGCAGCTTGCAGCATTTCCAATGGAAGACGAATCTGGAGAATGGGAAGAGATAGAGTTAGAGTACGTTGACTGGGTCGCACCATCCCCATCAGGAAATATTGCGGTGGGTCAGGGCCATGTGTCTGGGCTGTGTCTGCCCATTTCTCCCTCAGGGGGGGAGGGTAGCCCTGTTTTATTTTCTTCTCCTTCACGGGAGAATTTAGTGGGGGATGGTGGGCCCAGGCAGGCTTATCAGCCTGTCGGGTTAGAGTGTAGGCTTCCGGGGGATGCAGGGCCTGAGGGGCGAGCAGGCACGTTAGGAGGGTCAAGCGTAGGGCCTAGGGGGTCCCAGGGTAGTTCCGGTTTCTGCTCTGGGGGTCCCGGTGATGTACCCAGGGGTTCCGGAGTGGGCTTTAGGCAGGGGCCTATAGTTGCTGGGCCCAGTGAGAACATAAGGGGTTCGGGTACCTCTGGGGAGGGTTCCGTTGGCGTTGGTAGTGGGAGCAGTGAGGCCTTACCTGCGGCGGTGGTCCTCTCCGGGGAATCGGTGGTGGCGGCGGTTGCCCTCCTGCAGTCCTTAGCATCGGTCCTCGCGGGTGCATCTTCGGGTGCGGCGGTACTTCAGGCCCAGGCGTCGGCCCATGGTAGCGTGCAGGCCTCCGGTTCGTCACATGAAGCATCCAAAATAGCCGCCGGGTCGACTTCCGGTGACGTCACTTCCGCTCGCGGCACTCGCAATCTGGCCAGCGAACCGAGTGGATCGTTCCCCCCTGGCTCCAGAGGTAAAAAGGGAGCACCTCGGGGGGGGGGGGACACCCGCTCTCAGGAGGCCGAAGGGGCGCATGGTAGGCCAGAACAGGGGGCAGCTACGAGGAGTCAAGGGGCAAGTGAGTATGAGGAAGTCGGGAAGCAAGGCCACTCCGGGGGTGGCGCAGCAGGGAGTGCGCACAAGAGCCTCAGCGGGAGCAAGCAATAAAGGAGGGGATGCCGAAAGGGCACCCTCCTCGCGCTCGCGGCCTACGTTAGGAGGGAGCAAAGCCAAGGTGGCTCCTGCACGCGCTGCGGCACAAAGTAAAGGAAAGGCCCCCGCGGCTAAAACCGCGCATAAGGGGGCCAGTGTGGCACATAGCTCAGGGGGTGATACCGCGGTAGCAGAACCCCAGGAGCAAGGCCTGCAGGGTATGTTAACGCCCAGCAGGACCTCACCAGCATGGTCGGGGCAAATAGCCACGAAAGGGGGTGTAAAAAGGGGGCATGCTAGCATTAGCGATGGCCCTGGGGAAGGCCTGGAAAGCCCTGGGAGGGGGTTGGTTAGACAGGCCAGGGGATTGAAGTCTCAGGGTCGGAGTAGGACCGTGAGATTTCAAGAGGATTATGCAAGTGGGCAGGCCACCAGTACGGATGATGATGGGAGTTTGGCATGCGGTGTGAGTGATAGCGACCGGGAAGGGTATCTAGAATTTGGGGAAGGGGGGGATAGGGAGGAGACGGCTGGCTCTTCCCGAGGTACTCCCCTCTTGGCTTCTATTTTGCAGGTACCCAGGGCATCCTCATCAGCAGGGACATGGCGACTCAGAGTTCCGGAGCTCTCATCCCTAGAGGAGTCAGCAGTACTTCTGGACAAGGCCTGGCCGCATCGGGTGCTTCCTCTGGTGAGTTACAAATTGGTTTACCTAGGGGGCGGTGTGATTCCTCCAGCTCTAGCGGGTCAGGATCGGGGTCTGAGATAGATGGGTCCCTGGGATTGCACACGAAAGGGCATAGGAGGATGTACAGAATGTTGAGAAAGATGAGTAGGGGCAATCACGGGGATGGCAATGCCAGTAGTGTGGCGCAGTCATCTCAACTCCTAGGGGTTGCCGGGGGGTCACCACAGGCAGTGAATAGGAAAGCAGCAGTACATGGGGATACTTATTCGTGCCAGGTACACAGTTTGCATGCACACCTCAAGTCTAAGACGGTGAAGCGTATCCAGGACGGTAAGTATGTAAACATGTTCGAACTGTCTGCAGAGGCATTTAAGTTTAAGGAAATGGCAGAGGACGGTACGGGCCCTAAGAAATTTAGGCGACCCGATACACTTGAGGAGTGGCATCAGTGTTTTCGTGTCTACGCCACCTGCTACTTGGAGAGGTTAAATGAACCGGAAATCTGTACTACAAATTCACACAGATCACCTATAGGAGGCACTATACAACAGTGATAAGAATTTAACCAGGTGTTATCGGTGCGTATAACACCAAATGTATATTTAAAAATATATTAAAAAATGTAAAAAAATATATAAAAATGCAGAAATATATATGGATTATATGTATAAAATATTTACAAATGGATATATATACACACGTGGCACTAGGTAATGACCTATGTGCGAGGTATATGAAATAGTCCCACAAAAGTCCGTGTGAGGAAAAGGCAGCTCTCGGTCTTCACTCCAAAAAATGATGAGTCTTCTAGGAAGGATAGCTGTAATCAAAACATAAACAGAGGCGCCACATGTGTAGGTCAATAAAAACCACTTAATCCAAAATAGACAAGATGCAGGGTACTCACAAACGTGAAGGCACTCTCTTGTGCCTGTTAGGAGCAGGCTGGTATTCAATCAGCAAACCAGCTGGCTGTGCAAAGGAGTCGTGGTATCCTGAAACAGTGGATCTCCAGAACGGCAAACCTGGCCTGGATGACTTCCTGTGAGTTGGCGAAGGGGAGAAAGGCTAAACAGCCCTTGGGTTACTTGAGAGAAGATTGATACACACACACCAGTCTTTGTAAATCTTAAAACTGATATTTATTATTGTACAAAATAAAAATACCAGCAATGTAACAAGTTACAGCTGGGTGTGTTAAAATCAAATCTCCTATACCAAACAGAGATGTAAAGCGACGCGTTTCTCGGGTGTACCCCCGTTTCCTCAGGCTTGTATACTCTGACTGTGTCTTAGTTCCCCTTAAATAGGGCTCAGTAACCACATGTTTTCAATAAACACTCCCCTTCCTTCACATAAACCAATAAAACCCTTCCTTTCTCCACACACCCACTTGTTGCGATGATTAAGCTAATATTATTGATATTATTAATTAGGGGCAACATTGTGGTCTTTTTCCTATTTCCCTAAGAGTTGTATTCTGTAAATAAGTGATTGTGCAATTTTCTACATTTTATCTTTAGCCGATCATGTGTAAATTTTCGAGTGCACCTAAATAAATAAACTGCATCGGTGTTGTCTTGTTAGCCAATCATAACCATATTTAGGGAGGCTTGTGTTGTATAAAACATCTGATTGGTCTATGTCATAATAGTACATGGACTACAACTACCATGATGCAATAGTGTCTGATTCGTGGGAGCGATATTACCAGATTATGATAGGATCGGACGCTGTCTAGTTTCCATAGATACCCGCTCAAGCGGATGTGATGTAAGCGCTAATGTTTATGATAGGGACTCTGTGGAGTTTTCCTAGTCTGTACGTAATACGCCCAAATGGTGATTGGTCCATGTGGTGTGTGTGGCCAGCCATCTGATTGGCTATAATTAAGAACTTACCTAAATATATCGTGTGGTCACAAAGAGGAACATGATAAATAATAATATCTGTGTATATACATCTATAATTAAACTCGCAATCCCCCTTATGCAGTGCATGTCTCTATGCGCAACTACCCTAAACACTGCTTGCAGAAATATAAATATGTGATCAGTGTCAGTGTCAAGTGATTGTGTGACTAAAGATCGAGTTGTTGGATAATCCACACTTAAATATGTGATACATAAAAAGCTCGATCTGTTATGTGGTATATATGTGTTAGTTGAACACAATACCCAGGAGGGTGGTGGGTCCGTTAGAGTGGAAGTGAATGTTACTGCTGTGCTCTTAGTGAGGGCAGGTGTGTACAAAGGATAAATAAATAATAATGAAGTGATCTTAAGTATGCGTGAATATAAAGTGAATGCATGGGTGCATGAGTGCATATCAGTGTAATGTCCCTGATAATGATAATAGGTATATACTATTACTATGCAAAATATACTTGGAGAGGTTTCCCGATCAGGGGACTGCCCTCTTTAAGTACGTCAACACCATTGATGCAATGCATAGAAAGTTTGCTGATGGTGCGTGGAGAGAGGTCGATACGTTATATCGTAAGAAGAAGGTGGGTAACCCACTACTTGATTTCGGCACAATGGATTTGCACCTATGGGCGCATCTTGATGCGGAAAGGAGGGAGCAGGGAGGCTCAACAGCGGTATCGCCGGGGAGTAGGCAGACATTGCGCTTTCGTCGGCGGCAAGGGGGTGTGTGCTGGCGATATCAGGACAAAGCGTGCGAGCGGGGCACATCGTGCACGTTCAAGCACGTCTGTAAGTTCTGCAGCGGACAACACCCTGCAGCTGATTGCTCCAAGAAGCGAGATTCCCAAACTGATCGGTTTGGGGGCAAGGGAGGCGCTGGGAGTAAGGGCGGATTCACCCCTTAGGGTCCAGCTTATCAGCAAATGGTTGAGCAAGTACCCGAACAGGACGGCTGCTCAACTGTTGGACGGCGGTTTGCGTAAGGGTTTTATTATCCCGGTAGTGGGTCGGATAGTGGGATCCCGAGACAGGAAGAACCTGAAATCGGCTTCTAAGTACCCTGAGGCAGTAAGGGAGAAGTTGGGAAAAGAAGTGGCCTTGGGTAGGGTTGCAGGCCCTTTCAAGGCCGGATTTAGTTATTTCCCCGCTGGGGGTTGTCCCCAAAAAGGAAACGGGTAAGTTCCGGCTCATACAGCACCTCTCTTATCCGAAAGGGCAGTCGGTGAACGACGCCATTCCGGAGCAATTGAGCTCTGTTCATTACCAGTCGTTTGACGACACGCTGGCTATGGTCAGGGAACGAGGCCCTGGAGCCTTGATGGCGAAGTTAGACATAGAATCCGCGTTCCGGCTTCTCCCGATTCACCCATCATCCTTCAGGCTGATAGGGTGTTGGTTTGAAGGGGGTTATTATGTTGACCGTTGTCTGCCCATGGGCTGTTCAATATCCTGCGCGTATTTCGAAGCATTCAGCACTTTCCTACACTGGGCGGTGGTCTCGGTGGCTGGACGTGACAGAGTTGCGCACTATTTGGATGATTTTCTCCTGGTTGGGGCAGCCAACTCGCAAGAATACGCCTCATTAATGAAAGTCATGAGGTTCATGATGGCCAGGTTTGGGGTTCCTCTGGCAGAGGATAAGACGGAGGGAACGTGCACGTGTTTGACATTCTTAGGCATCGAAATTGATTCGGTGGCAGGGGAGTGTAGGTTGCCTAAAAAAAAGGTTGCCAAGATGTTGGCGACAGTCCGTGCTATGGTTTTGGCACAGACTTGTTCGCTTCGGGAGCTGCAGTCACTCCTGGGTCTCCTTAACTTCGCAGGGAGAGTTATCCAGTGGGGTAGGGTGTTTAGCAAGCGGTTAGAGCAGTGCTTGGGCGGAGGTAGGGCTCCGGCATCGCGCATTCGCATCACGAGGGATCTCGTGGCGGATTTGCAGGTCTGGGAGAGGTTTCTCCAGGACTTTAACTGCATCTGCATGTGGCGAGGTGATCCAATATCTAACCAATCACTGCATCTGTTCACGAACGCCGCTGGAGCATCCGGGTATGGGGCTTACTTTGAGGGGGCATGGAGTGCGGAGCCCTGGCCGACCGAGTGGGCGGGCCGAGGGCTTACACACAATCTTTGCTTTCTGGAACTGTTTCCTATACTGGTGGCAGTGGAACTGTGGGGTCACCTGTTTAGTAACAGGGCTGTGATTTTCTGGACGGATAATCTCAGCGTGGTGTTTGCTATTAACAGACTTTCAGCTTCATCGCCTGTGGTGGTGCATTACCTGCGACACCTGGTGTTGAGATGTTTGCAATGGAACATTAACTTTAGGGCCCGGCATGTGCCAGGGGTGCAGAATATAGTTGCTGATGCATTGTCTCGCTTCCAGTGGGAGGCATTTAAGGCTGTGGCACCGGCCGCGGCTCCTAATGGTCTTTCTTGCCCTCTCTTTTTGTGGCAGATGGCGAAGGACTACAGCAGCTGATTCCCATGTTGCGGGCTTCATTGGCACCCAGCACATGGTCGGTATACGTGAGGTACTGGAGCGAGTGGGTAGGTTTCTGCGACCTACGTGAGTTCCCCTCCTGTGAAGGAGAACAGGGGTTTCTGTTCCAATGGCTGGCTGACCTGAGAGGGAAGCGAGCAAAAAAGGGAGCGGTGGTTGCTAGGCTATCAGCTGTGGCTTTCTTCTGCAGGTTATACGCTTTTAGACGAGTCACGCTCCTTCCTTGTGAAGCAGCTTATTAGGGGGTGGGGCTGTCTGGAAGTTCCACGACGGGACGCAAGGGAGCCCATTATGGCGGAACGGCTGGTAAAGTTGCTGGCGGTCCTACCAGATATATGTTCCTCGCCTTTCGAGGTTAGGCTCTTCGGGGCAGCCTTCAGCCTGGCGTTTCACAGCGCATTAAGGGTGGGCGAGTTGGTACCGCGCGCCAAAACGGCGGTCACAGGGGGGGTCATGCACAACCATGTTAGGTTGGTGGACGACTCTGTGCTATTGTTCATTCCCAGGTCAAAAACCGACCAGGAGGGCCGGGGGGCTTGGCTTTCCTTGCCGGGGCAGCCTTGTGTTACCTGTTGCCCAGTACGGCTGGTGTCATCTTACCTGGAAGTGCGGCCAGGAGGCTCCTCTAGGTTTCTAATACATGCCAATGGAGACCCGCTGACCTGATACCAGTTCGGGAAGGTTTTAGGTAGGGTAGCACAGACGGCTGGTCTAGACGGGTCTCAGATTGCCCCACACTCCTTCCGAGTGGGGGCAGCGACGACGGCAGCAGAGCTGGGTTGGTCCTCGGATCGCATTCGCTCATTAGGGTGGTGGAGGTTGCAGCGGTACAAGTCCTATGTTAGGCCGCTGTATGCTTGAGAACGGGGATCAATGTGACAAGGGTGCAAGGGTTTGGGGCTTGCGGGGGTGATACCTAAAGAGTAATGGGCCAAGGTTTGTTGAGGATCTGGTCCACTGCAAGCGGGCTAACTCTTGTTTTCTTTATTTTCAGAAACACGTCCAGGTCCTGTACGGGTGTAGATCGTCGGCCATTCTTATGTGCACTGGGCCGCAATTAGAGCTGCAGCCATGCCAGGAGGACAGCAGCTAGGATTTCCTTCATCCAGGGCTGTGTTACGTTGGCTAGGGCGCAGAGGCTTGGCCTGCATTGCTCCAGACTGCCGCGAGAAGGTGGGAGAAACCCCATATTCTGATACTTCATGCCGGCGGCAATGATGTGGGGGCCATTCCCACATTGGATCTAATTCTGGCAATGCAGTCAGACCTGAGGCAGTTCAAACTCTGGTTTCCAGGTGTGCGAATCGGGTGGTTGAATGTGATCCCTAGATTAAGATGGAGGCACATGGTGTGTCATAAGGCGGCTTTTCAGGTCAGAAAAAAGATCAATAGGGACCTGAGGAAGCAGGTAGTTGAACTCGAGGGTTTTGTGATAGACCACAGGAACATCTCGGCAGCCCATAAGGGTTTGTATAGGCAGGATGGGGTTCATTTAGAACCGGCAGGAGTAGATTTGTTCTTGCAGAACATCAGGCAGGAGTTACTCCTAAGAGTATAGGGTGGCGGCAAGAGTCAGGACCATTGAATATGCAGGTCAGTCTCTTGTGGCGGGTGGTCAGGATCACGGCTGTAGACTGGAAGGAGGTTTGAGTAACGGCCATTGCGGTCAGGGTGACATCACAGGCTTGGTATGCTTGGGCTTGCTCGGGCTGATTATTGTTGGGCCGAGAAACCCCTAAATATTAAAGCTGCATGAGTATCTCCGCCTTGTGGTCTGCAGCAGTGTCCCTTGGCCATTTTCTAGAAGGGGTTATTCATAGTTAGAATGTAGGCCCGATTGCCGCCACCCGTGGTTAAGTTACCTGCCAGTTCCACGGCTGGTATCAATAAATGCGACCCACTGGTTTTTCACCCACAAACTGTGTTGTGTTGTTATTTATATATATTAAAGTTTTGGTAAGTGTTAAGTTATGGTTAAATTAGGTTACAAGCAGACACTCCGGAGATGTAGGGTATTTAATCCCTTAAGAAAGTGCAGGACAAATAGCCCGGAACGTAGCTAAGGGTTAAGGCCTGGAGGAGTGAGTGCTGCTGTGTGCGTGTGTGTTAGTTACAATGTTGCATTGTGTTGGGAGGGGTCTACCAACCTTATAAAGGGGATGTTCAGGGATTCCACTTCCTCTTTGTTCCTGTGGACTCCCAGAAGATCTTTCCCCACCCTCCCATCCCTGTTATGCACTGTTGTTTTGAATTTGTTATGCACTGTCTTTTTGACTTTGTTATGCATCATTGATTTGGATTCATTATGCATTACGGATTGGCACTTGTAATGCATTATTGATTGAATTTCTGCATTACCGATTGGAAATTGTAATGCACTGTTGATTCGGATAAGTATATAAAAGGCGGCAATCGTTTTTTTCATAAGTCTCTATTCGAGACTAGGTGTCTGAGGCTGGTAGAGGGTTACTCGAACTACTTCCATAAGTCCAAAGACGGTAATTTTGAGCTCCCCAGTTATTGACATGCTGTTCGTCAAGTCAAGGCTGGACCTACTGGTTTGGAGTTTCTAATGTTGCACCCTAATCTGGCGGGTGGTCAGGATCACGGTTGCAGACTGGAAGGAGGTTTGAGTAACGGCCATTGCGGTCAGGGTGACGTCACAGGCTTGGTATGCTTGGGCGTGCTCGGGCTGATTATTGTTGGGCCGAGAAACCCCTAAATATTAAAGCTGCGTGAGTATCTCCGCCTTGTGGTCTGCAGCGGTGTCCCTTGGCCATTTTCTAGAAGGGGTTATTCATAGTTAGAATGTAGGCCCCGATTGCCGCCACCCGTGGTTAAGTTACCTGCCAGTTCCACGGCTGGTATCAATAAATGCGACCCACGGGTCTTTCACCCACAAACTGTGTTGTGTTGTTATTTATATGTATTTAAGTTTTGGTAAGTGTTAAGTTATGGTTAAATTAGGTTACAAGCAGACACTCAGGAGATGTAGGGCATTTTATCCCTTAAGACTCGCCAGAAACACCAGTTATGAAGCAGCGTTCTGAAGACCGCTGCTCCATAACCTGTCCGCCTGCTCTGAGGAGGCGGACAGAGATTGCGTGAAATCAACCCGATCAAATACGATCAGGTTGATTGACACCCCTGCTAGCAGCTGATTGGCCACAAATCTGCAGGGGGCGGCGTTGCACCAGCACTTCACAAGAGCTGATGGTGCAATGCTGAATGCGGAGAGCGTATTGCTCTCCGCATTCAGCGATGTCTGTCGGACCTGATCCGCTGATCAGATCATGTCGGACAGACATTTCATAAATAGGCCCCTCTCTCTCTCTGTCTGTCTCTGTCTGTGTATCTCTTTGTCTCTTTTTCTCTCTGTCTGTCTCTGTCTCTCTTTGTCTCTCTGCCTGTCTCTCTCTGTCTCTCTCTTTCTCTCTTTGTCTCTGTATCTCTTTGTCTCTCTGTATGTCTCTCTCTGTCTGTATCTCTTTGTCTCTTTTTCTCTCTGCCTGTCTCTCTTTGTCTCTCTGGCCCCCATTTATCATTGTGCGGACGGACATGATCCGCTATAGCAAATCATGTCCGCCGCACATCGATAAAGTCCGACAGCATACGCTCTCTGCATTTATCATTGCAACAGCAGTTCTTGTGAACTGCTGGTGCAATACCGCCCCCTGCAGATTCGCGGCCAATCGTCCGCTAGCAAGGGGTGTTAATCAACACGATCGTATTCGATCGGGTTGATTTCTGTCCGCCGCCTCAGAGCAGGCGGACAGGTTATGGAGCAGCGGTCTTTAGACGTTCGGAGCTTGATAAATAGACCGGTTTGTCTGTTTCGCTCTCTGTCTGTCTCTTTCTGTCTCTGTCTGTATCTCTTTGTTTCTCTGTCTGTCTCTTTCTGTCTCTGTCTGTCTGTATCGCTTTGTCTCTCTGTGTCTGTCTCTCTCTGTCTGTCTCTCTTTGTCTCTCTGTCTCTGTCTCTAAGAGTATAGAAAGTAGCAGTACTAATAGATTAGCTCAGCTTTTAGCGTCATTATATCTCAGCAAGAGACACACAAATGACCCTTTAGCTGTGAATAATATGGGAAATACATAGAGATGATAGATAAAAACACATATTTTGAAGGTCCAGTCTATATAATATGAAGGTAGTAAATATAAGTTATGAGTCCTTCACTGGCATATTTATCACCAGGGCTGCATCTATTGCACTGACCTCCTGACCTGAGATGAATGGTGAAGCACAAGCACCTGTGACAGTGCAGATGACACTTGTCCAGTGACTGATGTCCTCTATTGATTTCTCACCTCTCAGGAGGATGCTGAGTGTCTGGGGGTGCAGATAACAAAGCTGGGTGCTCTGAAGTGGATCTAATCGCTTCTATGTATCTCACAAACCCTGATTTACAGAACCTACTAACAGAGAACATAAACAACCATACTCTGTGCTGTACGTCACACTTAATTACCTCATAATCAGCATACAGACTACATATATAGGTCAGAAAGGTCAAACGCAGCTCCTAATGTCACAAACAATCCCAGAGACATCACTCAAACAACAAAAGATATCAGTTTGTATGTTTCAGTATGTACTGTGTGTGTATCAGTGTGTGTGTCAGTCAGTATATACTGTGTGTGTATCAGTGTGTGTGTCAGTCAGTATACACTGTGTGTGTATCAGTGTGTGTATGTGAGTCAGTATGTACTGTGTGTGTGTATCAGTGTGTGTGTCAGTCAGTATACACTGTGTGTGTGTATCAGTGTGTGTATGTGAGTCAGTATGTACTGTGTGTGTATCAGTGTGTGTATGTGAGTCAGTATGTACTGTGTGTGTATCAGTGTGTGTATGTGAGTCAGTATGTACTGTGTGTGTATCAGTGTGTGTATGTGAGTCAGTATGTACTGTGTGTGTATCAGTGTGTGTATGTGAGTCAGTATGTACTGTGTGTGTATCTGTGTGTGTATGTGAGTCAGTATGTACTGTGTGTGTATCTGTGTGTGTATGTGAGTCAGTATGTACTGTGTGTGTATCAGTGTGTGTATATGAGTCAGTATGTACTGTGTGTGTATCAGTGTGTGTATGTGAGTCAGTATGTACTGTATGTGTATCTGTGTGTGTATGTGAGTCAGTATGTACTGTGTGTGTATCAGTGTGTGTATGTGAGTCAGTATGTACTGTATGTGTATCAGTGTGTGTATGTGAGTCGGTATGTACTGTGTGTGTATCAGTGTGTCTATGTGAGTCAGTATGTACTGTGTGTGTATCAGTGTGTGTGTGTATGTGAGTCAGTATGTACTGTGTGTGTATCAGTGTGTATCAGTCAGTATACACTGTGTGTGTATCAGTGTGTATGTAAGTCAGTATGTACTGTGTGTGTATCAGTGAGTGTATGTGAGTCAGTATGTACTGTGTGTGTATCAGTGTGTGTGAGTCAGTATACACTATGTGTGTATCAGTGTGTGTACGTGAGTCAGAATGTACTGTGTGTGTATCAGTGTGTGTATGTGAATCAGTATGTACTATGTGTGTATCAGTGTGTGTATGTGAGTCAGTATGTACTGTGTGTGTATCAGTGTGTGTATGTGAGTAAGTATATACTATGTGTATATCAGTGTGTGTATGTGAGTCAGTATATACTGTGTGTGTATCAGTGTGTGTATGTGAGTCAGTATATACTGTGTGTGTATCAGTGTGTGTATGTGAGTCAGTATATACTGTGTGTGTATCAGCGTGTGTATGTGAGTCAGTATGTACTGTGTGTGTATCAGTGTGTGTATATGAGTCAGTATGTACTGTGTGTGTATCAGTGTGTGTATGTGAGTCAGTATGTACTGTGTGTGTATCAGTGTGTGTATGTGAGTCAGCATGTACTGTGTGTGTGTATCAGTGTCTGTATGTGAGTCAGTTTGTACTGTGTGTGTATCAGTGTGTGTATGTGAGTCAGTATATACTGTGTGTGTATCAGTGTCTGTATGTGAGTCAGTATGTACTGTGTGTGTATCAGTGTGTGCATGTGAGTCAGTATACACTGTGTGTGTATCAGTCAGTATACACTGTGTGCATATCAGTGTGTGTATATGAGTCAGTATATACTGTGTGTGTATCAGTGTGTGTATGTGAGTCAGTATGTACTGTGTGTGTGTATTAGTGTGTGTATGTGAGTCAGTATGTACTGTGTGTGTATCCTTGTGTGTATGTGAGTCAGTATGTACTGTGTGTGTGTATTAGTGTGTGTATGTGAGTCAGTATGTACTGTGTGTGTATCAGTGTGTGTATGTGAGTCAGTGTGTACTGTGTGTATATCAGTGTGTGTATGTGAGTCAGTGTGTACTGTGTGTATATCAGTGTGTGTATGTGAGTCAGTGTGTACTGTGTATATATCAGTGTGTGTATGTGAGTCAGTGTGTACTGTGTGTGTATCAGTGTGTGTGTGTGAGTCAGTATGTACTGTGTGTGTATCAGTGTGTGTATGTGAGTCAGTATGTACTGTGTGTGTATGTGTGTGTGTGTGTGTGTGTGTGTGAGAGAGTCAGTATGTACTGTGTGTGTATCAGTGTGTGTATGTGAGTCAGTGTGTACTGTGTGTATATCAGTCTGTGTATGTGAGTCAGTATATACTGTGTGTGTATTGTTAAGATTACTGCAGCTTTTACTGTATCTTTGCACTAACCTTGTCTCATAATTATATGTTAGAAGTGCTGCAGCTTTAAGCTCAGCTCACCACACCCTCTGGGTGTGTCTGGGTCTCTGTGACATCATCAGAAGCCATGTTAGTTTTACTGATGAACCTGTAGTGAATAAGCCATGTGATTGTAGCTAAATAAAAGTTATCTAAATTTCCTGCTGCAGAGTCTTCATGATATGTGCAAGAGACATCAGACACAAGGTAACAGCACACAACTGAATGTTCTAATCCTGACTACACAGAGAACATAACAGCTGGCGACGAGGATCTGTGGTCTGACCCTATAATGGCACTTATTGGCACCTTACCTGTGTTTGCACCAGACACAGACAGATGGGACACATGGCTTGAACAGTTTGAGCTATATTGTACAGCAAATAACATAGGAGCTGATAAGCACAGAGAACATAACATGTATCAGTGTGTGTATGTGAGTCAGTATGTACTGTGTGTGTGTATCAGTGTGTGTATGTGAGTCAGTATGTACTGTGTGTGTATCAGTGTGTGTATGTGAGTCAGTATGTACTGTGTGTGTATCAGTGTGTGTATGTGAGTCAGTATGTAATGTATGTGTATCAGAGTGTGAATGTGAGTCAGTATGTAATGTATGTGTATCAGAGTGTGAATGTGAGTCAGTATGTAATGTGTGTGTATGTGAGTCAGTATGTACTGTGTGTGTATCAGTGTGTGTATGTGAGTCAGTATGTACTGTGTGTGTATCAGTGTGTGTATGTGAGTCAGTATGTAATGTGTGTGTGTATGTGAGTCAGTATGTACTGTGTGTGTATCAGTGTGTATATGTGAGTCAGTATGTACTGTGTGTGTATCAGTGTGTGTATGTGAGTCAGTATGTACTGTGTGTGTATCAGTGTGTGTATGTGAGTCAGTATGTACTGTGTGTGTATGTGAGTCAGTATGTACTGTGTGTGTATCAGTGTGTGTATGTGAGTCAGTGTGTACTGTGTGTATATCAGTGTGTGTATGTGAGTCAGCAGGGCCGCCACTAGAAATTTTGGGGCCCCTGACTCAACCATTGGTCAGGGCCCCCCCCCCCCTTTGACATGTGCAATTTTTGACCAAGTGACTAAAACGTATATGCACTTTATTCTTAATTGTCTATTTAAACTTGGAAATGTTGTAAAGGTAGTAACATACACGCACACACAGACACACTTATACACTGAAACACACAAACACACTCACACATAAGGATTCACATATAGACACTCTAGCAGACACGCAAAGAAACACACTCAGACACAGAAACCCAAACAGACACTTAGCACTTGTTTACATTGACCTGACAAGTAATGAGGTAAACTACAGTTTTGTAAAAAAAAAAAGGAGATTTAGAAAACAAAATATGGAGTTCTGATTATCTTTTTGTAAAGGAAGATGACAACTAAATTATGACAACAGCATGCAGTGACTGAAAGGAAGGGCCCTGAACTGCCTAAACAATAATTTAAAGGTTAAATGGTGGAGTGGTTACTTCCCGGAAAGGTCTTAATAGTCTCAAAGTCTGTAGAAAGATGTGAATAATTAGTAGTAAGGTCAAAATGTCCTAAAAAGGAACAGACAATGGACACACACACACACACACAAACTCAAACTTGCACATACACCCAAGGAAACACCGACAGAGACAGCCTCAGAAAACACACAAAGATATATACACACATACACACACAGAGACACCCACAGAAAACACACAAAGACATACCCACACACACACAGAGAGACAACCACATCAAAAACACAGAAAGACATACATACACACACCCTCACTGAGACAACCACAGAAAACACACAAAGACATACACACACCCTCACAGAGACACCCACAGAAAACACATACATACATACATACATACACACACACAAACACCCTCACAGAAACACCCATAGAAAAAGCTCAGACACACCCTCACAGACATCCACAGAAAATGCACAAAGACATACACACCCACCCTCACAGAGAGACCCACAGATAAAAAATACATACACATAGAGACACAAACCAAAGCACAAAGACATAAACACATACACCCACAGAAACACTCACAGGAGGAAACATGTATGCACCTTGCATCCCCTAAATCAACAGTGTGTGACATGCATGATAAAAAAAAATGCAGAAATTAAGAGATCACTTTTTAAAGAATCATATTGTAAATGTGCAAACAAAAATAATTCTGTGAATTCAAAATTGTACATTAATGAGCTGGGTAGATGGCTAGATGAAGAAAAGTACCTTTAAAAGGTTGACATATGTTTGTTTGTTTTTTTCCCCATTTTCCCCAACCAAGAGCACCACTTCAAATATAGTGTACAAATTTTCCCATTTGTCAGCTGTACTTATGGATTTTGAAAACGCTGTACTCTATATGGTCTTGGTGGGACCATAAGCTGTGGTACTCATACCATTAGATCTGGTTAAATGCAGGATTTAGGCTTGTTGGTATGTATTTCAAAACTAAGTCAGCTGTAGTGTAAACTGAACAGTTTTAAGATAACCTGTCTCATTTCAAACACTGAGCAATCTTCGTCTGAGAGTATAAAATTTTATGCAGATGTAAAAATCTTAGATAAAATGCCTCCTTGCATCTGGAAAGTCCTTGCATAAAGGGGCAGTAAACTGGAATGTAATATATATATATATATATATATATATATATATATATATATATATATATATATATAAAATGCATATCTGCCAAAAGGGCATCTACCATTTGTGTATTGAGGAGGAAACATTTCTGCATGGTTTTAAATATAGAATTTCTACAGCATTGTCAAATAATCATAAATACACTAGCCCCACCATACAACTACTACCACACTGAAATTACAATCCAAAATTTCACAAAGAAATAAAAAACATTTTGTAAGTAAATCCTACCTTCTCTTCAAATGAAAGTGATCTGCCGTCTGACTCAGGCACACACTGAGCATAGTGGTTTAGTGAACACTAAGAAATCCTCTCAAATGCTAATACTTTACTCCTTGTAATAACATTTCCCATGCTCAATTAGCACTCTGCTGTAGTACCCACTGGTGGCTGCCAAAATTAAAAAAAAAAAAAAAAAAAAAAAATTTTTTTTTTTTTTTTTTTTTTTTTTTAGTTCTTGCCTCATGGGGCCCCTCTGGCTCATTGGGCCCCTGACAGGAGTCACCCCTGTCACCCCCTGATGGCGGCCCTGTGAGTCAGTGTGTACTGTGTGTATATCAGTGTGTGTATGTGAGTCAGTGTGTACTGTGTATATATCAGTGTGTGTATGTGAGTCAGTGTGTACTGTGTGTGTATCAGTGTGTGTGTGTGAGTCAGTATGTACTGTGTGTGTATCAGTGTGTGTATGTGAGTCAGTATGTACTGTGTGTGTGTGTGTGTGTGTGAGAGTCAGTATGTACTGTGTGTGTATCAGTGTGTGTATGTGAGTCAGTGTGTACTGTGTGTATATCAGTCTGTGTATGTGAGTCAGTATATACTGTGTGTGTATTGTTAAGATTACTGCAGCTTTTACTGTATCTTTGCACTAACCTTGTCTCATAATTATATGTTAGAAGTGCTGCAGCTTTAAGCTCAGCTCACCACACCCGCTGGGTGTGTCTGGGTCTCTGTGACATCATCAGAAGCCATGTTAGTTTTACTGATGAACCTGTAGTGAATAAGCCATGTGATTGTAGCTAAATAAAAGTTATCTAAATTTCCTGCTGCAGAGTCTTCATGATATGTGCAAGAGACATCAGACACAAGGTAACAGCATACAACTGAATGTTCTAATCCTGACTACACAGAGAACATAACAGCTGGCGACGAGGATCTGTGGTCTGACCCTATAATGGCACTTATTGGCACCTTACCTGTGTTTGCACCAGACACAGACAGATGGGACACATGGGTTGAACAGTTTGAGCTATATTGTACAGCAAATAACATAGGAGCTGATAAGCACAGAGAACATAACATGTATCAGTGTGTGTATGTGAGTCAGTATGTACTGTGTGTGTGTATCAGTGTGTGTATGTGAGTCAGTATGTACTGTGTGTGTATGTGAGTCAGTATGTACTGTGTGTGTATCAGTGTGTGTATGTGAGTCAGTATGTAATGTATGTGTATCAGAGTGTGAATGTGAGTCAGTATGTAATGTGTGTGTATGTGAGTCAGTATGTACTGTGTGTGTATCAGTGTGTGTATGAGTCAGTATGTACTGTGTGTGTATCAGTGTGTGTATGTGAGTCAGTATGTAATGTGTGTGTGTATGTGAGTCAGTATGTACTGTGTGTGTATCAGTGTGTATATGTGAGTCAGTATGTACTGTGTGTGTATCAGTGTGTGTATGTGAGTCAGTATGTACTGTGTGTGTATCAGTGTGTGTATGTGAGTCAGTATGTACTGTGTGTGTATCAGTGTGTGTATGTGAGTCAGTATGTACTGTGTGTGTATCAGTGTGTGTATGTGAGTCAGTATGTACTGTGTGTGTATCAGTGTGTGTATGTGAGTCAGTATGTACTGTGTGTGTATGTGAGTCAGTATGTACTGTGTGTGTATCAGTGTGTGTATGTAATGTGTGTGTATGTGAGTCAGTATGTACTGTGTGTGTATCAGTGTGTGTATGTAATGTGTGTGTATGTGAGTCAGTATGTAATGTGTGTGTATGTGAGTCAGTATGTACTGTGTATGTATCAGTGTGTGTATGTGAGTCAGTTTGTACTGTGTGTGTATCAGTGAGTGTATGTGAGTCAGTATGTACTGTGTGTGTATCAGTGTATGCATATGAGTCAGTATGTACTGTGTGTGTATGTGAGTCAGTATGTACTGTGTTTATATCAGTGTGTGTATGTGAGTCAGTATGTTTTGTGTGTGTGTGTACCAGTGTTTGTATGAGAGTCAGTATGTACTGTGTGTGTATGTGATTCAGTATGTACTGTGTGTGTATGTGAGTCAGTATGTACTGTGTGTGTATCAGTGTGTGTATGTGAGTCAGTATGTACTGTGTGTATCAGTGTGTGTATGTGAGTCAGTATGTACTGTGTGTGTATGTGAGTCAGTATGTACTGTGTGTGTATCAGTGTGTGTATGTGAGTCAGTATGTACTGTGTGTGTATCAGTCTGTGTATGTGAGTCAGTATGTACTGTGTGTGTATCAGTGTGTGTGTGTGTGTGTGTGTATGTGAGTCAGTATGTACTGTGTGTGTATGTGAGTCAGTATGTATTGTGTAAGTATCAGTGTGTGTATATGAGTCAGTATGTACTTAAAGGGCCACTGTAAGTAAATATTTTCTATGCCTGTTACTAACTAACTACCACAAATACGCTTTTTATCAATAGCATTTCATTAACATATCTCTACCATATATCAGAAATCTTGTCTGCAAATTTAATTGTTTTCCAAACCCACTCTGTGGGTATCCTTTGCTCTGTACCAATCCGTTTACAATACCTAGGTTTCAAAATGGCGCTTTAAACACAAAGTTATTGGTTTAAGTATTTTGATCATGCAGTGCTGAAAATAGTGGGCAGGATAACGTGGCATCATCGGCGAATAAAAGATATAACTTTTAGAACGTTATGAAACTTCGTTTTGGAGAAAATATAGGTCAGTAGGTTTTAATTAATGTTTATTAACTTTAATATGTTAGTTGTTTAGCTTAAAAATTATAACAGAAAGTAATCCTTTAAGTAATTAAATGCCCTATCCTCCTGGCTTGCTGTAATAAACATAAGAGCCATAGAACTGACTCAACACTAACTATATACATAACCATAATAACTTATTATAACTTCGAATAAATAAACACAAACAGAGTGTGGGAAAAGACCCATGGGTCACATTTATTGTAGAACAATGAAAACCGTCTGGACGCAACAAGGCCAGCTATAACATGTGGCTGCAATCTAGCTAGGAGAGTAAGCAACTCCCTGCTAGGAAGAAGGGCCACACCCGTGAATGCCTACACAAGCGGAGCTTAGCTATACACAGAAGGCTTAGGGAGTTCTCTGCATCTTTAGAATGGGGGCGGGGCCCCAGGCGCGCGCCTGCAGAGATCACCCTCCCTTGCGCAGCCACAAACCGGGGCACAGACCAACCGCCACAAGAGACAGCCCAACAGGCACAGCTCTTGCAGCCACACTCATAGGTGTAATAAAATAGCATGTCTCAAATTACATAGGAACAGGTCAATGCCCCTCTCAGTGAGGTGCACCCCGTCCCTCCTGTAGAGGCTCCTCTCAGCCATTGTGATGTTCCCATGTTCCACAACAAAACCTCCTGACTGGCCTAAGAAGATCCTCACCTCCCTGTTGATCTTCTTTCAAACCTGGAAAGCTGCCCTATGGGACTGCATATGTCACCACTAAATTCTGGGGATGATATTGGACCACCCTATTTTCACTTGAGATACCCAAGTCTGGAAAGTGCGCAGATCAGACTGAATAACTGCACTGAGCTGCTTGCACGGTAGGAGCCCCATATCATTCCCCCCGGCGTGAATAATTAGTATGTGGGGTTTCTCCCACCTCCACAACGCCCCCTGCAGTAACTCAGGCAGACCTTTCCACGTCAGACCCCTACGCCCCAACCATCTAATGGTGACTCGAGATGACGGGAACCCCAGCTGACGCCCATCAGGTCTCGCGATCGCTTGCAGCTCCGCCCAGTGGATGTAGGAGTGACCCGTAATCCACACTCTCAATGGACCGCTCGTTGGCCCTAAAAAGAAATAAAAGTTAACCGTGGAACATTGCAAAAGTAAAGTTAAAGGCCTAACATACAACAAATACCTCTTAGACCTCCATCTCCCCAGTGCTCTGATATGGTCTGCAGACCAACCTAAACCCACGGCGGTGGTAGCCGCCCCAACTCTGAACGAATGAGGAGCAATGACCCTTGGGTTAAGGCCCACTCGAGATGCTGCCCAGCCCAAAACTCTACGGAATTGGAATCTTGTCAATGGGGAACCATCCCTGTGAACGAGGAATTGTGAGGAGCCCTCCAGACGCATGTCCATGTAGGCCCCGATGAGTCTGACTGGGCAACAAGCTGAGCCTTCGTGGGCCGGCAAAGATATCCAAGCTCCTCTCCCTTTTTGGTCAGTTTTGGATCTAGGAATAAAGACAAGAATAGACGCCCTGTCGTTCTTGACATAAGAAGTCTGAAGGCCTCCAGGCTTGTTCCTCGAGGGGGGGACCAATTCCCCTACCCTGAGAGCCCTGTGGAAAGCCAGCCCAAAGGTGGCCGAAAACAGGGTGGCCTCATAGGCAGACGAACACACTTCCAGTAAGGCCTGACATAAAACCATCAAGCGCTCAATAGTAACAGGCTCCCTAATGTCTCTTGTTCTGGGCACCATATGCCCCCAACCCCTCAGCACCTGCCGAACCAGGAAGGTTCTAGAGGAGTCAGTAAGGCCATACAGTTTGCAGAAGAAAGACACGGCGGTCAGTCGAGACCCGACCGCCCCTTTGAAACCCCATTACCTTTGATCTCGGTAATCCATTCAAGAAGACCCCATTGGTCGCCGTCACAAGTTGGAAGGCCCCTTGTGTCGCAGAAAGCGATCCATTCGGTCCAATGCTTCACGTAAGTTGTCCAGGTGGATAGGGCAAGCGAAGAACGGATCATCCCGATCAAAGGTCCTTCAGATTCCTATGAATCGAAGAACCCACCACATCTGAGCCGACGGGGATAATAAATCCCCATCAGAGACCGTCACAAAGTAAGGTGGCAGCCTCTTTAAATGGATAAAAGTTCATGCTGTTCCCCTGGCACAGAGCTTGTCCTTGAATCGCCAGCAAACGCCTGTAGGCTGCCGTTGAGAACGCTGTGAGGAACGAGAACCCACCAGGCCCCCAGGGGCCTGTCCAGGTGCGACCTGTTTTTCAGGCCCCAACTGTGTCCACAGCCGCGAATCAACCTCGCCGAAAGAAAGAAGAGGGTTACCCACCATCTTTCTGCGAAACGCTGCGTCATATTCCCGCCATGCCCCTTCCTTGTATCTCTCAAAAACTGTTTTGATAGACTCCTGATATTTCAGGATATTCAGAACTTGGTCTGGAAATTTAGATATGTAACACGACGCATATACCCGAAAGCATTTGCGCCACTCATCATAGGAATCTGGCCTTTTAAACTTTTAGGGCCCGTACCGTCTTCCTCCATTTCTTTCTGGCGGTAGGCCTCGGCTGAAAGCTCAAACATATGCAAGTACTTCCCATCTTGAATCCGCTGAACCATCTTAGATTTAAGATGCTCGTGGAGGCTAAATGCAGGCCACGGATCCGTGTCCCCATGCATAGCCGCTTTACGCCTATTTGTCACCACGGGGCTAGCAATTCCCATTGGCGCGGGAGGTGTCGGCAAAGGAACACGGGGCTCCATGCGGGATGAACCAGGGGGAGGGGTAAACCCATGGCCTTTCTTTCCTCAACTAACCATTTAACCATTCTGTACATCCTCTTCTGACCCTTAGCTTCCAACCCTAGGGATCTATCACTTTCGGACCCCGAATTATCAGAGGATGAACTAAAACCCCTATGCCCATAAGTCACAGTGTGCTTACCAGCTCCCAGGAGGCGCTGCACCGGCAAAGGATCTGAGGAGGTGGATGGTAGTTCATGGCTCTGTTCTTCCCTTTCAACAACACTTGGAGTGGACTGCATCAGCACCAAAGCATTCCCTGGTTCCATGATATTCTGGAAAGAAAAATGCGAGAGAGGAGTACCATGGGGAGAGGACGAAGGCCTATCAGCAACAACATTACAAATATCAATCCCCCTGGACTAAGACTCCTAAGCTCTATGCCACTCTCAGGCCTCACACTGCCAGACACACTTCCCACGTGCTCATCCAAAACCGCATCAGCAAACTGAACCTGTCGGCCTAGGCCTTGCTCTGGAGTAATTGAAGCCCCTTGACATTAGCTAGGGTTGGCTATAGGGGCTTTCCTGGCTGAAGCCCTAGTAACAACTCCCGGGGGAGCCCCGCTGAGGCCCACAACCACAGGCGACACGCATGCACCCTTCGATGTGCTGCGGGTGCTGTGCAATGCGGTAACACAGCGTCTGCTAGGCGTCGTTTGCCCCCCGCCTGCCTAGTCAAATCTTGAGGTCCTGCTTCCAGAGGTGCTACTGGCGTAGCCACGGTCAGGCCTGCTGCCTGCTCATGAATACCAAATTCACCCCCCGCTTGCGGTTTACTACCTGCTAATGACGCACTTGTCTCCTGCGCATTTGTATCCAGATTACCCCCTGCCTGCACACTAGAAGTTGCTGACGTACCCCCAATCAGGCCTGCGGCCTGCTCATATACACCCTTGTGCTGCACCCTGGTGCCCTCAGAAACTGCCATTCCAGTGCCCCCACGCGTGCGCTGCATACTTGTGGCTCACTGCAACCCCCCCCCTGAGGCACTATTCTCTTACCTGAGTATCCCAGCTGATGCTGCCCGTTTGCTACTGTGATCCGGAATGGCCGTTCCGGAAGTGAAGTCGGCGGATATGACGTCACCGGAAACGACCAAACCGGAAGTGACGTCGTCCGAAACCGCCATGGATGCCCACATGGACAACGGACCCGGCGCATGTGACCGACGAACTGGAGAGGGGGAACCGATGCCAGGAGATGAAGACCCGCCGCCGGAAAGAACCGACGCCAGCGATTGGAGTGCGACAGCAGTGGACACCGCCTCCCCGGACAGCGTGACAGACGACAAAGGTAAGGCCGCAACGCTCCCACTAGGCCCAGCCACCGGTACATTAGGGGGGAAAGCATGAGAGGGAGGGGAGCTAACTCCGGACCCACCTATAGCCCCAGCACCACTAATCAGGGGAGGGGGACCCGATGAGGGGACAGGCTGGGAAGGGGGAACCACCCTGACATTAGGATACAAGGAGGAGGAAACAGGGGCACGATTTACCGGATTAGACGGTGATGGCGGCACAATATCCTCCTCTGAATCAAAATCACCAATCAACAGCTCATCTAACTCATCCATTGTTTACAGGCACTCAGGCTGAACACTTCCTGCTGCAGCAGATCAAACTGGTATCAGCAATTGACGGATCCTGCAAGCTGTGAAGACGAGCTGGAAAGAGGGTTTGGGGCCTGTAACCTGACTTCTTAAAGGTAAGCTAAACCCCACCCTCACTAATGCAACATTGTTGCCACTTCACAGCAGCACACTCCTAAGGGCCTTAATTCTTATGTTTGTTCCGGGCTATGCTGCCCTCCACTGTCTGTGTGTGTATCAGTGTGTGTGTGTGAGTCAGTATGTACTGTGTGTATATCAGTGTGTGTATGTGAGTCAGTATGTACTGTGTTTGTATCAGTGAGTGTATGTGAGTAAGTATGTACTGTGTGTATCAGTGTGTGTATGTGATTCACTATGTACTGTGTGTTTATCAGTGTGTGTATGTGAGTCAGTATGTACTGTGTGTGTATGTGAGTCAGTATGTACTGTGTGTGTATCAGTGTGTGTATGTGAGTCAGTATGTACTGTGTGTGTATCAGTGTGTGTATGTGAGTCAGTATGTACTGTGTGTGTATCAGTGTGTGTATGTGAGTCAGTATGTACTGTGTGTGTGTATGTGAGTCAGTATGTACTGTGTGTGTATGTGAGTCAGTATGTACTGTGTGTGTATGTGAGTCAATATGTACTGTGTGTGTATGTGAGTCAGTATGTACTGTGTGTGTATGTGAGTCAGTATGTACTGTGAGTGTATGTGAGTCAGTATGTACTATGTGTGTATCAGTGAGTGTATGTGAGTAAGTATGTACTGTGTGTATCAGTATGTGTATGTGAGTCAGTATGTACTGTGTGTGTATCAGTGTGTTTATGTGAGTCAGTTTGTACTGTGTGTATATCAGTGTGTGTATGTGAGTCAGTATGTACTGTGTGTGTATCAGTGTGTTTATGTGAGTCAGTTTGTACTGTGTGTGTATCAGTGTGTGTATGTGAGTCAGTATGTATTGTGTGTGTATCAGTGTGTGTATGTGAGTCAGTATGTACTGTGTGTGTATCAGTGTGTGTATGTGAGTCAGTATGTACTGTGTGTGTATCAGTGTGTATGTGAGTCAGTATGTACTGTGTGTGTATCAGTGTGTGTATGTGAGTCAGTATGTACTGTGTGTGTATCAGTGTGTGTATGTGAGTCAGTATGTACTGTGTGTGTATCAGTGTGTGTATGTGAGTCAGTATGTACTGTGTGTGTATCAGTGTGTGTATGTGAGTCAGTATGTACTGTGTGTGTATCAGTGTGTGTATGTGAGTCAGTATGTACTGTGTGTGTATCAGTGTGTGTATGTGAGTCAGTATGTACTGTGTGTGTATCAGTGTGTGTATGTGAGTCAGTATGTACTGTGTGTGTATGTGAGTCAGTATGTACTGTGTGTGTATGTGAGTCAGTATGTACTGTGTGTGTATCAGTGTGTGTATGTGAGTCAGTATGTACTTTGTGTGTATTAGTGTGTGTGTATGTGAGTCAGTATGTACTTTGTGTGTATTAGTGTGTGTGTGTGTGAGTCAGTATGTACTGTGTGTATCAGTGTGTGTGTGTGTGTGAGTCAGTATGTACTGTGTGTATCAGTGTGTGTGTGTGTGAGTCAGTATGTACTGTGTGTATCAGTGTGTGTGTGTGTGTGTGAGTCAGTATGTACTGTGTGTATCAGTGTGTGTGTGTGTGAGTCAGTATGTACTGAATGTATCAGTGTGTGTGAGTCAGTATGTACTGAATGTATCAGTGTGTGAGTCAGTATGTACTGTGTGTGTATCAGTGAGTGTGTGTGTGTCAGTATGTACTGTGTGTGTATCAGTTTGTGTATGTGAGTGAGTATGTACTGTGTGTGTATCAGTGTGTGTATGTGAGTCAGTAAGGAAATGTAAGGCAAATTGCCTGGAATGCACATACGGGTTAAGGCCAAGACGGAGAAGTTGGAGTGCTGTGTTGTGTGTGTGTGTGTGAAACAATGTTGCATAGTGAGAGGAGGGGTTCCATCTTACCCTTTTTAAGCCCTGTACAGGAAGCACAATTCCTCTTTCTGCTGGTTTCTTCAAAGTTTTCACATGAAGCGTTCAAGGAGATCTAAAGTGCCTCCAAAACAAATCATAAAGGCTAGGGAGGAACCTACAGAGATAGAAGTGGTGGTTGTGACGTTGCGGATGGGCCCTCAGATGTGGCGTCTGAGGCCTCAGGCCATGGGGCCTATGTAGTGCCTTCACAGGGTAGTAGTAATTTTGCTGCGCCCCCCCACCCCCAGCTTTCCCAGCATCCCCTCTACAACCTTGGTGCTAGTTTCAGGCCCTTCCAGCCCTCATCCCGGCCCCCGGGGCCTTTCTAATGTTCCCCCCAGAGTTCCCGCCAACACCCGGTTAGTTTTGGGCCCTCCCGTGTCTTCCCCCGGTCCCTCGTGGTCATGTACTGGGCCCCAAATAGTTGGTGGGTATAGTGGGAGCAGTTCGGCCTTACCTGCCACTGCAGCGGGCATATCCCAGTATGTACTGTGTGTGTATCAGTGTGTGAATGTGAGTGAGTATGTACTGTGTGTGTATCAGTGTGTGTGTGTGTATGTGAGTCAGTAAGGAAATGTAAGGCAAATTGCCTGGAATGCACATACGGGTTAAGGCCAAGACGGAGAAGTTGGAGTGCTGTGTTGTGTGTGTGTGAAACAATGTTGCAGAGTGAGAGGAGGGGTTCCATCTTACCCTTTTTAAGCCCTGTACAGGAAGCACAATTCCTCTTTCTGATGGTTTCTTCAAAGTTTTCACATGAAGCGTTCAAGGAGATCTAAAGTGCCTCCAAAACAAATCATAAAGGCTAGGGAGGAACCTACAGAGATAGAAGTGGTAGAAGAAAGTGATGAAGCTGCAGAGTGTGCCATCTCCTGAAATGGTGGGTTGAACCCCTTTACTTTCTTCTTCCCTTGCCCCTTCCCTGGGTCAGCCTAGTGGTGGTGAGGGTGCTATTAGTATGTCTGATATCTCGGATCAGGCCCTGTTAGAGGTTTTTTGCAGGAGGGTGGTTGGGACGTTGCAGATGGGCCCTCAGATGTGGCGTCTGAGGCCTCAGGCCATGCGGCCTATGTAGTGCCTTCACAGGGTAGTAGTAATTTTGTGGCTGCCCCCCCCCCCAGCATTCCCAGCGTCCCCTCTACAACCTTGGTGCTCATTTCGGGGCCTTCCAGCCCTCATCCCGGCCCCCGGGGCCTTTCTTATGCTCCCCTCAGAGTTCCCGCCAACACCCGGTTAGTTTTGAGCCCTCCCGTGTCTTCCCTTGTCCCTCATGGTCATGTACTGGGCCCCAAATAGTTGGTGGGTATAGTGGGAGCAGATCGGCCTTACCTGCTACTGCAGCGGCCATATCCCAGTATTCCATCGCGGCGGCTGTGTCACTGTTCCAGATGTGGGCGTTGGCCTTGTCCGGGGCTCCGGGCGGGTCCCACGTGGTCCACGGTCCTTCGTCGGCTGTTGCGCAAGCTCCATCGATGTCTCAGGCCTTCTCTGCATTGACTTCCGGTTTCGGGACCTCCAGCGGCGGTACTTCCGGTGACGTCACTTCCGGTCTGTTTTTTCAAGACAAGCACTGCGTGCTGGCAATTGCTTGTTCCTTTTGGCCCGTGTGCTGCAACTTCGGGGGACCTCATCCGGCCGCAGATTGCGTTAAGAAAGGTGAAAAACAAGACAGGACCGGATCCAGAGGCCCTGTTGTCGGTAAGGGCGGGCACCCCGCTGAGGGTGGCCGCAATTAAACTGTGGCTCGTGCTGTACCCTGATAGGGAGACGGCGGCCTTGCTGGAGTCTGGGCTTCAGGAAGGTTTCATTATTCCAGTACAAGGTACGGTTACAGGTGCTGCGGCCCGCAGGAACCTGAAATCTGCTTCCCAGTTTTCGGATGCGTTAAGGGAGAAATTGGGTAAGGAAGTTTCCCTGGGTAGAATGGCCGGTCCGTTTAGGGTAAAGCCTATGCCGGGATTGGTTATCTCTCCTTTAGGGGTCGTGCCAAAGAAGGACCCAGGGAAATTTAGGATGATTCAACATCTTTCTTACCCAAAAGGCAGGTCAGTCAATGACGCCATCTCGCAGGAATTGAGTACGGTTTATTATCAGTCATTTGATGATGCCTAAATGGTGGTTCGTAGATCAGGTCAAGGTGCCTTGTTGGCTAAGCTTGACATAGAGTCTGCTTTCAGACTCCTGCCGATTCACCCAACATCCTTTTATTTAATGGGATGTTTTTTCAACGGATCATATTATGTTAACCGTTGTTTACCCATGGGGTGCTCAATTTCCTGCGCCTATTTTGAGGCTTTTAGCTCCTTTTTACATTGGGCTTTTGCTGAGGTGACGGGGGAAGATGGAATTGCTCGCTATCTAGATGATTTCTTATTGGTGGGCAGACAGGGCTCCAGGGAATGTGAGTTACTTCTGCACACCATGAGGCTATTAATGTCAAAATTTGGTGTTCCCTTGGCTGAGGACAAAACTGAGGGCCCTTGTACATGTCTTACTTTCTTAGGGATAGAAATTGACTCAGTAGCAGAGGAATGCAGGCTTCCAGCGGATAAAGTCCGGAAGATGCTGGAGGAAGTAAAAAAAAACTTGCGGCGGCAAAACTGTTGGGTGTGCTCAATTTTGCAGGGCGAGTCATCCCGATGGGGGGAATTTTTCTGAAAAGAATGGAGCGCCTGTTGCCGGGGTGACCTCCCCCAAGGAAAGAATAAAGATTAACAAAGACATGAAGGACGATCTCCAGGTTTGGGATCTGTTCCTTAGGGATTTAAATGGGGTTTGTATTTGGAGAAAGCCTCAGACATCCGCGCAGTCCATTCACCTGTTTACAGACGCTGGATGTGCTACGGTGCTTATCTCGATGGTGAGTGGAGCGCTGAGCCCTGGCCGGTTGAGTGGACGGCTAGGGGCTTACCAGGAACATGTGCCTCCTGGAGCTTTTCCCCATTCTGGTGGCGCTGGAGATATGGGGGGAAAAACTTGAAAACAGTTCTGTCGTTTTTTGGACGGACAATTTAAGTGTAGTTTTTGCTATCAATGGGCTTTCATCTTCATCCCCACCAGTGGTTAGATATCTTAGAATTCTGGTCTTGGGATGCCTTAAGCAGAACATTGAGTTTCAGGCTCGGCATGTCCCTGGGGTTGCTAATATTATAGCTGATGCGCTTTCTCGTTTTCAATGGGAAAATTTTAGGAAGTTTGCTCCTAACGCTGCAACTCATGGTGTTCCCTGTCCTCCCTTCCTTTGGCAGGTGGCGCTGGATGGCAGTCTTTGATTCCATTACTGAAGGCGTCCCTGGCACCTTCCACTTGGAAGTCTTATGTGAGGTATTGGGAAGAATGGGTATTCTTCTGTGATGTTCGGGGATTTCCTTCCTGCGCAGATGAGCAAGATTGGCTGTTGCGCTGGCTCGCAGAGCTTAGGACTAAGCAAGCGAAAAAGGGGGTGGTGACTGCACGGTTGGCAGCGGTATCCTTTTTCTGTAAATTGTTCACTCTGACGGACTCTTCCAAGACGTTTTTAGTTCGCCAAATTCTTCGGGGCTGGGGGAGGTTGGAGGTGCGGCGACCTGACATTAGGGAACCCATAACTGCTGATCGGTTGGTCCTCTTGCTTCAGTTTCTACCTGATGTCTGTTCCTTGGACTATGAGGTTCAGCTTTTTTCCGCAGCGTTCGCCATGTCGTTTCATGGTGCCCTGCGAGTGGGGAAATTGGTTCCGCAATCTAAGATGGCAAAAGTGGGAGGCGTGCTGACCGAACACATTAGATTTGCGGATAATGGGGTGTTGCTATTCATCCCTAGATCCAAAGTGGATCAGGAAGGTAGGGGAGCTTGGCTGTTGCTCCCTGCGCATCAGGGTTCCGCCAGTTGTCCTTGTGTCCTATTGAAGGCCTTCTCGGACATGCGTCCAGTGGGTGCAAAGAGATTTTTGATTCATCAGGACGGTACCCCTCTTATGAGGTTTCAGTTCAGAAGGGTCTTGGGATGGGCGGCGGAAAAGGCAGGTTTCAATCCCAATACCATAGCTCCTCACTCATTTAGGGTGGGGGCTGCTACGACAGCAGCAGCTTTAGGTTGGTCTGCTGACCGTATAATGGCGTTGGGGAGGTGGAAATCCAGGAGGTATCAAATATATGTGAGACCCCTTTTATCCCACTGCTAATACGTACGGTGTGTTGATGTTGTGTTGTTTTCACTGTTATGATATGACCTAACACTTGCTGGGCAGATCTGCCTGGATTACTGCAAGACGCCATGAGGCCTTGGGAGAGACCCCATGTTTTGATCATACACTTATGTGGAAATGATCTTGGTTCAATTCCCGGCCGGGATTTAAGCACAGTAATCCAGTCGGACCTGCGCACCTTCAAAGCTTGGATGCCTGGTGTGAGAATTGGCTGGTCGAATATTATTCCTAGGTTGACATGGCGTCACATGGCCAATCATAGAGCAGCATTTCAGGTCAGGAAAAAGCTCAATAGGGACGTTAAAAAATTGATGTTTGAGCTTAGTGGATTTGTTGTGGAGCACAAATCCATTACGGCCACTGACCGGAGCCTCTACCGAGGAGACGGGGTTCATCTTTTGGACCATGGCATGGACCTGTTTCTTGAAGACCTATGACAGTCCCTACTCCTATTTGTGTGAGTTTGGGTGGCAGCGAGACTGGCCCCTGATATGTGGGCGATCTCGTGGCGGGTGGACAGTGGCCGGGGGCAGGATGTGATCGAGGTAGTGACGGCCACTTCCGGCCATGGGGTGAAGTCCTCAGACGCGTGTCTGGGGTGTTCCCTGCCCATGTGATTTTGAAGCCGAGAACTCCCTAAGCCTTTCCAGTATTGAGCTACACTCTGCTTCCTCACCTGAGCCCTGGTACTGCCCATCTTGTTAGCATGGGTTACTACGCATTAGCTAGTACCTGATTGCTGCCCCCTGGTCCATGTTTATTCATGCTGGTCGTTGGTTCCTGTGTTGTCACAATAAATGTGACCTGCTGGTTTTATAACCAAGAAGTTGTCTGGGTTTTATTTCTATGTTAGAAATTAAGTTGAAGTTTACATTAAACTAAGAATGTAAGTAGTTTCAGCTCCCCAGGTGTTTAATGTGGTTTGCACCTTATTGATCCTGGTCCTACTGGTAAGGAGTGGTGGGTTTGCACCCTGGGCTGGCGGGTGGACAGTGTCTGAAGGCAGGATGTGATTGAGGTAGAGTGACGGCACTTCCGGCCAGGGGTGAAGTCCTCAGACGCGTGTCTGGGGTGTTCCCTGCCCGTGTGATTTCGAAGCCGAGAACTCCCTAAGCCTTTCCAGTTTTGAGCTATGCTCTGCTTCCTCTCCTGCGCCCTGGTACTGCCCATCTTGTTAGCATGGGTTACTACGCATTAGCTAGTACCTGATTGCCGCCCCCCTGGTCCATGTTTATTCATGCAGGTCGTTGGTTCCTGTGTTACCACAATAAACGTGACCTGCGGGTTTTATAACCAAGAAGTTGTCTGTGTTTTATTTCTATGTTAGAAATTAAGTTGAAGTTTACATTAAACTAAGAATGTAAATAGTTATATTAAGACTATTCTTCCCACAGAGGAGGATATGGCATTTAATCCCTTATGTACTGTGTGTGTATGTGAGTCAGTATGTACTGTATGTTTATCAGTGTGTGTATGTGAGTCAGTATGTACTGTGTGTGTCAGTGATGTGCGGTGACTTCAGAGACTGGTGAGGCAGTGGCTAGGAATCGGATACGCCTTCATTCTTTAGATATCCTTTGTTGAAGAATTAGCAATGCACATGGGCGAGCCAATCGCATGAGGTATCTATATGCAGCCACCAATCAGTAGCTACTGAGCATATTTAGATATGATTTTCAACAAAGGATATCAAAAGAATGAAGAAAATCAGATATTAGATGTAAATTGGAAAGTTATTTAAAATTGCATGCTCTTTCTAAATCATGAAAGAAAACATATGGGTTTCATGTCCCTTTAAATGGTGTCTTGGAAAACTGGTCAACTTAGTAAACATCTGATTTTAGTCTAAAGGATTGTAACAGAAACTCTTGCCAGATAACAAGTCACCTTGTTCCCACACACATATTCAAGCCTTGAATATGTGTGTGGGAACAAGGTGACCTTATTAACACTATATGAAAGGGGAAAAAATAAAATTAAAACATAACTTTTAATATGCAGATAAAGATTAAAACTGGAATCACTTTATTAAAAACACACTTATGATTTCTCATTAGGTAAGCACACTATTACCTTTACTATGCAACAGTACATACCTAATGAGAAATCCTAAGTGTGTTTAATAAAGTGATTCCAGTTTTAATCTTTATCTGCATATTAAAAGTTATGTTTTAATTTATGTCCCCCCCTTTCATATAGTGTTAATAAGGTCACCCTTGAGTCCACACACATATTCAAGCAGGTTATAATATTTGCAATTTTGAGACCTCCTCATTTTACTTAATCCCATGAGTGGCACTGGCAGTGAGTGCTGTTATGTTAATAGTAATGTGACGCAGCGCTATTAAAACAGTTTCCAGCGCAGTGCGCACTAACTCAAAAAAGGATTCAGAATCCATTTCCTCCCAGTGCCCCACAGTGAGACTGAACTTGTCACTGAACCAATAAATAATAATATTATTCCTATTTCGGATTTCCTTTTTTCCTCATGGGCATTAATGGGCTGGGCAAGTGGGCAGTAGTTGAGCACGATTGCCAGTGTGCACTGTGTCAAATATTCTGTCATTCTGTGTGACTGTCTGTGATCGGATGTCATGTTGTCCGGTTGTCCCTATAATTTATTAAGCAATCTCTGTCTAAAGGGTGCAATTAATATGAAAAAGGGGAAGGCAAAACTGATGTGTGGAGATTGTGATAAGAAAAGGGATAGAGTCAGTATAGAATTACAGAATTAAAGTTATTTCCAGTCCAGAGCAAACATTCTGTGAGTGTGGTGTATGTTGAAAGTATGGCTTCTCTTAAAGTATTCTCTGAACTTCCTGCAATTTTCTGTTGATTTTACCATAAAGGGTCTAGAGGTTCTTAACTCTTCCCCAACCAAATACTTGAACTTACAGCTGCCATTAAGTGTTGATTTGTAAACTGTCAATAGAGGCTGGTAGAGATGTTCATTATTTGTTCAGCCTACATAGTATAAAAAAATTGAATTAGATGCCAAGCACTCACTTAGTGATTATCACTAAGTTCACTTAGCAGACTGACCCACTGTAGCACTGACTGACCACTGTCACTGGCACTGTGTCACCACTCAAGCACTCATGACTGTGTGACTTTTGACCCGTCACCTACCTCTGTCTACTACTACACGCTCCTCCGGACCGGTCTGGCTCCTAGTCCTCCTGAGCACTGATGTCCTGGACTCCTGTGTTCTCCTGACTCGACTACTGACCTGACTGAGCCGGGGCTGTCTCACTCTCACACACGGCCCAGGCCCTCACGCCGTCGACACTGTGGCTGCACTGACAGAGCACTCCCTGACTGCACGTCTGACTTCAATCTTCTGCTCTGCTGCTCTGACGACGGCTCAACTATTTCCCACCTGGTAACTCAGCCCAGAGACTCAGACATACTGATGTCTGATTGGCTGAGGGGCGGGCAGGCAGGGCTGAGGGCTCCCGAGGCTAGAAGAGTCAAGTCTCCGGTGGGAGCAGTCATGGGCTGCAATAAAGACTGCTGCATTAGCTATTATTCCCCACTGGGTGGCAGTCTCTAAAGCGGCCCATAACATAACACAGTATTACATTCATATTGCACAATGGAAGGATAGCTGGCCTCTACCTTCTTGCACAATATGAATGTAGTACTTAATATAACTTTTTTTTTTAAACAATAAATTGAAATAAAATACTGAATTTGGTGGAGGAGCGGGGGGGGATAGGGGGGTCACCTTTTCATATGAATTTTTTTTTTTAAACCCATTTTTTTTATTTTTTATTATTTTTTGTATAAAAAAGGCTGTAATTCCCACATTGGCCAGGGGAGGCACTGCCTCCCCTGCCTCCTATGAATGCACGTCACTGGTCCCCTCTACAACCTTGGTGCTCGTTTTGGGCCCTTCCAGCCCTCATCCCGGCCCCCGGGGCCTTTCTAATGTTCCCCCCAGAGTTCCAGCCAACACCCGTTAGTTTTGGGCCCTCCCATGTCTTCAACCGGTCCCTCGTGGTCATGTACTGGGCCCCAAATAGTTGGTGAGTATAGTGGGAGCAGTTCGGCCTTACCTGCCACTGCAGCGGCCATATCCCAGTATGTACTGTGTGTATATCAGTGTGTGTGTGAGTCAGTATGTACTATGTGTGTATCAGTGTGTGTATGTGAGTCAGTATGTACTGTGTGTGTATCAGTGTGTGTATGTGAGTCACTATGTACTGTGTGTATATCAGTGTGTGTATGTGAGTCAGTATGTAATGTGTGTGTATCAGTGTGTGTATGTGAGTCACTATGTACTGTGTGTATATCAGTGTGTGTATGTGAGTCAGTATGTACTGTGTGTGTATGAGTGTGTGTATGTGAGTCAGTATGTACTATGTGTGTATGTGAGTCAGTATGTACTGTGTGTATATCAGTGTGTGTATGTGAGTCAGTATGTAATGTGTGTGTATCAGTGTGTGTATGTGAGTCAGTATGTACTGTGTGTGTATCAGTGTGTGTATGTGAGTCAGTATGTACTGTGTGTGTATCAGTGAGTGTATGTGAGTCAGTATGTACTGTATGTATCAGTGTGTGTATGTGAGTCAGTGTGTACTGTGTGTGTATCAGTGTGTGTGTGTGTATGTGAGTCAGTATGTACTGTGTGTGTATCAGTCTCTGTATGTGAGTCAGTATGTACTGTGTGTGTATCAGTGCGTGCATGTGAGTCAGTATGTGCTGTGTGTATATCAGTGTGTGTGTGTGAGAGTCAGTATGTACTGTGTGTGTATCAGTGTGTGTGTATGTGAGTCAGTATGTACTGTGTGTGTATCAGTGTGTGTGTGTGAGAGTCAGTATGTACTGGGTGTGTATCAGTGTGTGTGTGTGAGTCAGTATGTACTGTGTGTGTATCAGTGTGTGTGAGTCAGTATGTACTGTGTGTGTATCAGTGTGTGTGTGTGAGTCAGTATGTGCTGTGTGTGTATCAGTGTGTGTATGTGAGTCAGTATGTACTGTGTGTGTATCAGTGTGTGTATGTGAGTCAGTATGTACTGTGTGTGTATCAGTGAGTGTATGTGAGTCAGTATGTACTGTATGTGTATCAGTGTGTGTATGTGAGTCAGTATGTACTGTGTGTGTGTATCAGTGTGTGTGTGTGAGTCAGTATGTACTGTGTGTGTATGAGAGTCAGTATGTACTGGGTGTGTATCAGTGTGTGTATGTGAGTCAGTATGTACTGTGTGTGTATGTGAGTGAGTATGTACTGTGTGTATCAGTGTGTGTATGTGAGTCAGTATGTACTGTGTGTGTATCAGTGTGTGTATGTGAGTCAGTATGTACTGTGTGTGTATCTGTGTGTGTATGTGAGTCAGTATGTACTGTGTGTGTATCAGTGAGTGTATGTGAGTCAGTATGTACTGTATGTATCAGTGTGTGTATGTGAGTCAGTATGTACTGTGTATCAGTGTGTGTGTGTGAGTCAGTATGTACTGTGTGTGTATGTGAGTGAGTATGTACTGTGTGTATCAGTGTGTGTATGTGAGTCAGTATGTACTGTGTGTGTATCTGTGTGTGTATGTGAGTCAGTATGTACTGTGTGTGTATCAGTGAGTGTATGTGAGTCAGTATGTACTGTATGTATCAGTGTGTGTATGTGAGTCAGTATGTACTGTGTATCAGTGTGTGTATGTGAGTCAGTATGTACTGTGTATCAGTGAGTGTATGTGAGTCAGTATGTACTGTGTATCAGTGAGTGTATGTGAGTCAGTATGTACTGTATGTATCAGTGTGTGTATGTGAGTCAGTATGTACTGTGTGTGTATCAGTGTGTGTATGTGAGTCAGTATGTACTGTGTGTGTATCTGTGTGTGTATGTGAGTCAGTATGTACTGTGTGTGTATCTGTGTGTGTATGTGAGTCAGTATGTACTGTGTGTGTATCTGTATGTGTATGTGAGTCAGTATGTACTGTGTGTGTATCAGTGTGTGTGTGTGAGTGAGTATGTACTGTGTGTGTATCAGTGTGTGTGTGTGAGTCAGTATGTACTGTGTGTGTATCAGTGTGTGTGTGAGTGAGTATGTACTGTGTGTATCAGTGTGTGTGAGTGAGTATGTACTGTGTGTGTATCAGTGTGTGTGTGTGAGTCAGTATGTACTGTGTGTGTATCAGTGTGTGTGAGTCAGTATGTACTGTGTGTGTATCAGTGTGTGTATGTGAGTCAGTATGTACTATGTGTGTATGTGAGTCAGTATGTACTGTGTGTATATCAGTGTGTGTATGTGAGTCAGTATGTAATGTGTGTGTATGTGAGTCAGTATGTACTGTGTGTGTATCAGTGAGTGTATGTGAGTCAGTATGTACTGTGTATCAGTGTGTGTATGTGAGTCAGTATGTACTGTGTGTGTATTAGTGTGTGTTTGTGAGTCAGTGTGTACTGTGTGTGTATCAGTGTGTGTGTGTATGTGAGTCAGTATGTACTGTGTGTATATCAGTGTGTGTGTGAGTCAGTATGTACTGTGTGTGTATCAGTCTGTGTATGTGATTCAGTATGTACTGTGTGTGTATCAGTCTGTGTATGTGAGTCAGTATGTACCGTGTGTGTATCAGTGCGTGCATTTGAGTCAGTATGTGCTGTGTGTATATCAGTGTGTGTGTGTGAGAGTCAGTATGTACTGTGTGTGTATCAGTGTGTGTGTGTGTGAGTCAGTATGTACTGTGTGTGTATCAGTGTGTGTGTGTGTGTCAGTATGTGCTGTGTGTGTATGTGAGTCAGTATGTACTGTGTGTGTATCAGTGTGTGTATGTGAGTCAGTATGTACTGTGTGTGTATCAGTGAGTGTATGTGAGTCAGTATGTACTGTGTGTGTATCAGTGTGTGTGTGTGTGAGTCAGTATGTACTGTGTGTGTATCAGTGTGTGTGTGTGAGAGTCAGTATGTACTGGGTGTGTATCAGTGTGTGTGTGTGAGTCAGTATGTACTGTGTGTGTATCGGTGTGTGTGAGTCAGTATGTACTGTGTGTGTATCAGTGTGTGTGAGTCAGTATGTACTGTGTGTGTATCAGTGTGTGTGTGTGAGTCAGTATGTGCTGTGTGTATATCAGTGTGTGTATGTGAGTCAGTATGTACTGTGTGTGTATCAGTGTGTGTATGTGAGTCAGTATGTACTGTGTGTGTATCAGTGAGTGTATGTGAGTCAGTATGTACTGTATGTGTATCAGTGTGTGTATGTGAGTCAGTATGTACTGTGTGTGTGTATCAGTGTGTGTGTGTGAGTCAGTATGTACTGTGTGTGTATGAGAGTCAGTATGTACTGGGTGTGTATCAGTGTGTGTATGTGAGTCAGTATGTACTGTGTGTGTATGTGAGTGAGTATGTACTGTGTGTATCAGTGTGTGTATGTGAGTCAGTATGTACTGTGTGTGTATCAGTGTGTGTATGTGAGTCAGTATGTACTGTGTGTGTATCTGTGTGTGTATGTGAGTCAGTATGTACTGTGTGTGTATCAGTGAGTGTATGTGAGTCAGTATGTACTGTATGTATCAGTGTGTGTATGTGAGTCAGTATGTACTGTGTATCAGTGAGTGTATGTGAGTCAGTATGTACTGTGTATCAGTGAGTGTATGTGAGTCAGTATGTACTGTATGTATCAGTGTGTGTATGTGAGTCAGTATGTACTGTGTGTGTATCAGTGTGTGTATGTGAGTCAGTATGTACTGTGTGTGTATCTGTGTGTGTATGTGAGTCAGTATGTACTGTGTGTGTATCTGTGTGTGTATGTGAGTCAGTATGTACTGTGTGTGTGTATCTGTATGTGTATGTGAGTCAGTATGTACTGTGTGTGTATCAGTATGTGTATGTGAGTCAGTATGTACTGTGTGTATCAGTGTGTGTGTGTGAGTGAGTATGTACTGTGTGTGTATCAGTGTGTGTGTGTGAGTGAGTATGTACTGTGTGTGTATCAGTGTGTGTGTGTGAGTCAGTATGTACTGTGTGTGTATCAGTGTGTGTGTGTGAGTGAGTATGTACTGTGTGTATCAGTGTGTGTGAGTGAGTATGTACTGTGTGTGTATCAGTGTGTGTGTGTGAGTCAGTATGTACTGTGTGTGTATCAGTGTGTGTGTGTGAGTCAGTATGTACTGTGTGTGTATCAGTGTGTGTATGTGAGTCAGTATGTACTATGTGTGTATGTGAGTCAGTATGTACTGTGTGTATATCAGTGTGTGTATGTGAGTCAGTATGTAATGTGTGTGTATGTGAGTCAGTATGTACTGTGTATCAGTGTGTGTATGTGAGTCAGTATGTACTGTGTGTGTATCAGTGTGTGTTTGTGAGTCAGTGTGTACTGTGTGTGTATCAGTGTGTGTGTGTATGTGAGTCAGTATGTACTGTGTGTATATCAGTGTGTGTGTGAGTCAGTATGTACTGTGTGTGTATCAGTCTGTGTATGTGAGTCAGTATGTATTGTGTGTGTATCAGTGAGTGTATGTGAGTCAGTATGTACTGTGTGTGTATCAGTGTGTGTGTGTGTGAGTCAGTATGTACTGTGTGTGTATCAGTGTGTGTGTGTGAGAGTCAGTATGTACTGGGTGTGTATCAGTGTGTGTGTGTGAGTCAGTATGTACTGTGTGTGTATCGGTGTGTGTGAGTCAGTATGTACTGTGTGTGTATCAGTGTGTGTGAGTCAGTATGTACTGTGTGTGTATCAGTGTGTGTGTGTGAGTCAGTATGTGCTGTGTGTATATCAGTGTGTGTATGTGAGTCAGTATGTACTGTGTGTGTATCAGTGTGTGTATGTGAGTCAGTATGTACTGTGTGTGTATCAGTGAGTGTATGTGAGTCAGTATGTACTGTATGTGTATCAGTGTGTGTATGTGAGTCAGTATGTACTGTGTGTGTGTATCAGTGTGTGTGTGTGAGTCAGTATGTACTGTGTGTGTATGAGAGTCAGTATGTACTGGGTGTGTATCAGTGTGTGTATGTGAGTCAGTATGTACTGTGTGTGTATGTGAGTGAGTATGTACTGTGTGTATCAGTGTGTGTATGTGAGTCAGTATGTACTGTGTGTGTATCAGTGTGTGTATGTGAGTCAGTATGTACTGTGTGTGTATCTGTGTGTGTATGTGAGTCAGTATGTACTGTGTGTGTATCAGTGAGTGTATGTGAGTCAGTATGTACTGTGTGTGTATCTGTGTGTGTATGTGAGTCAGTATGTACTGTGTGTGTATGTGAGTCAGTATGTACTGTGTGTGTATCTGTGTGTGTATGTGAGTCAGTATGTACTGTGTGTGTATCAGTGAGTGTATGTGAGTCAGTATGTACTGTATGTATCAGTGTGTGTATGTGAGTCAGTATGTACTGTGTATCAGTGAGTGTATGTGAGTCAGTATGTACTGTGTATCAGTGAGTGTATGTGAGTCAGTATGTACTGTATGTATCAGTGTGTGTATGTGAGTCAGTATGTACTGTGTGTGTATCAGTGTGTGTATGTGAGTCAGTATGTACTGTATGTATCAGTGTGTGTATGTGAGTCAGTATGTACTGTGTATCAGTGAGTGTATGTGAGTCAGTATGTACTGTGTATCAGTGAGTGTATGTGAGTCAGTATGTACTGTATGTATCAGTGTGTGTATGTGAGTCAGTATGTACTGTGTGTGTATCAGTGAGTGTATGTGAGTCAGTATGTACTGTATGTGTATCAGTGTGTGTATGTGAGTCAGTATGTACTGTGTGTGTGTATCAGTGTGTGTGTGTGAGTCAGTATGTACTGTGTGTGTATGAGAGTCAGTATGTACTGGGTGTGTATCAGTGTGTGTATGTGAGTCAGTATGTACTGTGTGTGTATGTGAGTGAGTATGTACTGTGTGTATCAGTGTGTGTATGTGAGTCAGTATGTACTGTGTGTGTATCAGTGTGTGTATGTGAGTCAGTATGTACCGTGTGTGTATCAGTGCGTGCATTTGAGTCAGTATGTGCTGTGTGTATATCAGTGTGTGTGTGTGAGAGTCAGTATGTACTGTGTGTGTATCAGTGTGTGTGTGTGTGTGAGTCAGTATGTACTGTGTGTGTATCAGTGTGTGTGTGTGTGTCAGTATGTGCTGTGTGTGTATGTGAGTCAGTATGTACTGTGTGTGTATCAGTGTGTGTATGTGAGTCAGTATGTACTGTGTGTGTATCAGTGAGTGTATGTGAGTCAGTATGTACTGTGTGTGTATCAGTGTGTGTGTGTGTGTGAGTCAGTATGTACTGTGTGTGTATGAGAGTCAGTATGTACTGGGTGTGTATCAGTGTGTGTGTGTGAGTCAGTATGTACTGTGTGTGTATCAGTGTGTGTGTGTGAGTCAGTATGTACTGTATGTGTATCAGTGTGTGTGTGTGTGAGTCAGTATGTGCTGTGTGTATATCAGTGTGTGTATGTGAGTCAGTATGTACTGTGTGTGTATCAGTGTGTGTATGTGAGTCAGTATGTACTGTGTGTGTATCAGTGAGTGTATGTGAGTCAGTATGTACTGTATGTGTATCAGTGTGTGTATGTGAGTCAGTATGTACTGTGTGTGTGTATCAGTGTGTGTGTGTGAGTCAGTATGTACTGTGTGTGTAGGAGAGTGAGTATGTACTGTGTGTGTATCAGTCTGTGTATGTGAGTCAGTATGTACCGTGTGTGTATCAGTGCGTGCATTTGAGTCAGTATGTGCTGTGTGTATATCAGTGTGTGTGTGTGAGAGTCAGTATGTACTGTGTGTGTATCAGTGTGTGTGTGTGTGTGAGTCAGTATGTACTGTGTGTGTATCAGTGTGTGTGTGTGTGTCAGTATGTGCTGTGTGTGTATGTGAGTCAGTATGTACTATGTGTGTATGTGAGTCAGTATGTACTGTGTGTATATCAGTGTGTGTATGTGAGTCAGTATGTAATGTGTGTGTATCAGTGTGTGTATGTGAGTCAGTATGTACTGTGTGTGTATCAGTGAGTGTATGTGAGTCAGTATGTACTGTGTATCAGTGTGTGTATGTGAGTCAGTATGTACTGTGTGTGTATCAGTGAGTGTACGTGAGTCAGTATGTACTGTATGTATCAGTGTGTGTATGTGAGTCAGTGTGTACTGTGTGTGTATCAGTGTGTGTGTGTGTATGTGAGTCAGTATGTACTGTGTGTGTATCAGTCTCTGTATGTGAGTCAGTATGTACTGTGTGTGTATCAGTGCGTGCATGTGAGTCAGTATGTGCTGTGTGTATATCAGTGTGTGTGTGTGAGAGTCAGTATGTACTGTGTGTGTATCAGTGTGTGTGTATGTGAGTCAGTATGTACTGTGTGTGTATCAGTGTGTGTGTGTGAGAGTCAGTATGTACTGGGTGTGTATCAGTGTGTGTGTGTGAGTCAGTATGTACTGGGTGTGTATCAGTGTGTGTGTGTGAGTCAGTATGTACTGTGTGTGTATCAGTGTGTGTGTGTGAGTCAGTATGTGCTGTGTGTATATCAGTGTGTGTATGTGAGTCAGTATGTACTGTGTGTGTATCAGTGTGTGTATGTGAGTCAGTATGTACTGTGTGTGTGTATCAGTGAGTGTATGTGAGTCAGTATGTACTGTATGTGTATCAGTGTGTGTATGTGAGTCAGTATGTACTGTGTGTGTGTATCAGTGTGTGTGTGTGAGTCAGTATGTACTGTGTGTGTATGAGAGTCAGTATGTACTGGGTGTGTATCAGTGTGTGTATGTGAGTCAGTATGTACTGTGTGTGTATGTGAGTGAGTATGTACTGTGTGTATCAGTGTGTGTATGTGAGTCAGTATGTACTGTGTGTGTATCAGTGTGTGTATGTGAGTCAGTATGTACTGTGTGTGTATCTGTGTGTGTATGTGAGTCAGTATGTACTGTGTGTGTATCAGTGAGTGTATGTGAGTCAGTATGTACTGTATGTATCAGTGTGTGTATGTGAGTCAGTATGTACTGTGTATCAGTGTGTGTGTGTGAGTCAGTATGTACTGTGTGTGTATGTGAGTGAGTATGTACTGTGTGTATCAGTGTGTGTATGTGAGTCAGTATGTACTGTGTGTGTATCTGTGTGTGTATGTGAGTCAGTATGTACTGTGTGTGTATCAGTGAGTGTATGTGAGTCAGTATGTACTGTATGTATCAGTGTGTGTATGTGAGTCAGTATGTACTGTGTATCAGTGAGTGTATGTGAGTCAGTATGTACTGTGTATCAGTGAGTGTATGTGAGTCAGTATGTACTGTATGTATCAGTGTGTGTATGTGAGTCAGTATGTACTGTGTGTGTATCAGTGTGTGTATGTGAGTCAGTATGTACTGTGTGTGTATCTGTGTGTGTATGTGAGTCAGTATGTACTGTGTGTGTATCTGTGTGTGTATGTGAGTCAGTATGTACTGTGTGTGTATCTGTATGTGTATGTGAGTCAGTATGTACTGTGTGTGTATCAGTGTGTGTGTGTGAGTCAGTATGTACTGTGTGTGTATCAGTGTGTGTGTGTGAGTGAGTATGTACTGTGTGTATCAGTGTGTGTGAGTGAGTATGTACTGTGTGTGTATCAGTGTGTGTGTGTGAGTCAGTATGTACTGTGTGTGTATCAGTGTGTGTGTGTGAGTCAGTATGTACTGTGTGTGTATCAGTGTGTGTATGTGAGTCAGTATGTACTATGTGTGTATGTGAGTCAGTATGTACTGTGTGTATATCAGTGTGTGTATGTGAGTCAGTATGTAATGTGTGTGTATGTGAGTCAGTATGTACTGTGTGTGTATCAGTGAGTGTATGTGAGTCAGTATGTACTGTGTATCAGTGTGTGTATGTGAGTCAGTATGTACTGTGTGTGTATCAGTGTGTGTTTGTGAGTCAGTGTGTACTGTGTGTGTATCAGTGTGTGTGTGTATGTGAGTCAGTATGTACTGTGTGTATATCAGTGTGTGTGTGAGTCAGTATGTACTGTGTGTGTATCAGTCTGTGTATGTGATTCAGTATGTACTGTGTGTGTATCAGTCTGTGTATGTGAGTCAGTATGTACCGTGTGTGTATCAGTGCGTGCATTTGAGTCAGTATGTGCTGTGTGTATATCAGTGTGTGTGTGTGACAGTCAGTATGTACTGTCTGTGTATCTGTGTGTGTGTGTGTGTGTGAGTCAGTATGTACTGTGTGTGTATCAGTGTGTGTGTGTGTGTCAGTATGTGCTGTGTGTGTATGTGAGTCAGTATGTACTGTGTGTGTATCAGTGTGTGTATGTGAGTCAGTATGTACTGTGTGTGTATCAGTGAGTGTATGTGAGTCAGTATGTACTGTGTGTGTATCAGTGTGTGTGTGTGTGAGTCAGTATGTACTGTGTGTGTATCAGTGTGTGTGTGTGAGAGTCAGTATGTACTGGGTGTGTATCAGTGTGTGTGTGTGAGTCAGTATGTACTGTGTGTGTATCGGTGTGTGTGAGTCAGTATGTACTGTGTGTGTATCAGTGTGTGTGAGTCAGTATGTACTGTGTGTGTATCAGTGTGTGTGTGTGAGTCAGTATGTGCTGTGTGTATATCAGTGTGTGTATGTGAGTCAGTATGTACTGTGTGTGTATCAGTGTGTGTATGTGAGTCAGTATGTACTGTGTGTGTATCAGTGAGTGTATGTGAGTCAGTATGTACTGTATGTGTATCAGTGTGTGTATGTGAGTCAGTATGTACTGTGTGTGTGTATCAGTGTGTGTGTGTGAGTCAGTATGTACTGTGTGTGTATGAGAGTCAGTATGTACTGGGTGTGTATCAGTGTGTGTATGTGAGTCAGTATGTACTGTGTGTGTATGTGAGTGAGTATGTACTGTGTGTATCAGTGTGTGTATGTGAGTCAGTATGTACTGTGTGTGTATCAGTGTGTGTATGTGAGTCAGTATGTACTGTGTGTGTATCTGTGTGTGTATGTGAGTCAGTATGTACTGTGTGTGTATCAGTGAGTGTATGTGAGTCAGTATGTACTGTATGTATCAGTGTGTGTATGTGAGTCAGTATGTACTGTGTATCAGTGAGTGTATGTGAGTCAGTATGTACTGTGTATCAGTGAGTGTATGTGAGTCAGTATGTACTGTATGTATCAGTGTGTGTATGTGAGTCAGTATGTACTGTGTGTGTATCAGTGTGTGTATGTGAGTCAGTATGTACTGTGTGTGTATCTGTGTGTGTATGTGAGTCAGTATGTACTGTGTGTGTATGTGAGTCAGTATGTACTGTGTGTGTATCTGTATGTGTATGTGAGTCAGTATGTACTGTGTGTGTATCAGTATGTGTATGTGAGTCAGTATGTACTGTGTGTATCAGTGTGTGTGTGTGAGTGAGTATGTACTGTGTGTGTATCAGTGTGTGTGTGTGAGTGAGTATGTACTGTGTGTGTATCAGTGTGTGTGTGTGAGTCAGTATGTACTGTGTGTGTATCAGTGTGTGTGTGTGAGTCAGTATGTACTGTGTGTGTATCAGTGTGTGTATGTGAGTCAGTATGTACTATGTGTGTATGTGAGTCAGTATGTACTGTGTGTATATCAGTGTGTGTATGTGAGTCAGTATGTAATGTGTGTGTATGTGAGTCAGTATGTACTGTGTGTGTATCAGTGAGTGTATGTGAGTCAGTATGTACTGTGTATCAGTGTGTGTATGTGAGTCAGTATGTACTGTGTGTGTATCAGTGTGTGTTTGTGAGTCAGTGTGTACTGTGTGTGTATCAGTGTGTGTGTGTATGTGAGTCAGTATGTACTGTGTGTATATCAGTGTGTGTGTGAGTCAGTATGTACTGTGTGTGTATCAGTCTGTGTATGTGATTCAGTATGTACTGTGTGTGTATCAGTCTGTGTATGTGAGTCAGTATGTACCGTGTGTGTATCAGTGCGTGCATTTGAGTCAGTATGTGCTGTGTGTATATCAGTGTGTGTGTGTGAGAGTCAGTATGTACTGTGTGTGTATCAGTGTGTGTGTGAGAGTCAGTATGTACTGTGTGTGTATCAGTGTGTGTGTGTGTGTGAGTCAGTATGTACTGTGTGTGTATCAGTGTGTGTGTGTGTGTCAGTATGTGCTGTGTGTGTATGTGAGTCAGTATGTACTGTGTGTGTATCAGTGTGTGTATGTGAGTCAGTATGTACTGTGTGTGTATCAGTGAGTGTATGTGAGTCAGTATGTACTGTGTGTGTATCAGTGTGTGTGTGTGTGAGTCAGTATGTACTGTGTGTGTATGAGAGTCAGTATGTACTGGGTGTGTATCAGTGTGTGTGTGTGAGTCAGTATGTACTGTGTGTGTATCAGTGTGTGTGTGTGAGTCAGTATGTACTGTATGTGTATCAGTGTGTGTGTGTGTGAGTCAGTATGTGCTGTGTGTATATCAGTGTGTGTATGTGAGTCAGTATGTACTGTGTGTGTATCAGTGTGTGTATGTGAGTCAGTATGTACTGTATGTGTATCAGTGTGTGTATGTGAGTCAGTATGTACTGTGTGTGTGTATCAGTGTGTGTGTGTGAGTCAGTATGTACTGTGTGTGTAGGAGAGTCAGTATGTACTGGGTGTGTATCAGTGTGTGTGTGTGAGTCAGTATGTACTGTGTGTGTATGTGAGTGAGTATGTACTGTGTGTATCAGTGTGTGTATGTGAGTCAGTATGTACTGTGTGTGTATCTGTGTGTGTATGTGAGTCAGTATGTACTGTGTGTGTATCAGTGAGTGTATGTGAGTCAGTATGTACTGTATGTATCAGTGTGTGTATGTGAGTCAGTATGTACTGTGTATCAGTGTGTGTGTGTGAGTCAGTATGTACTGTGTGTGTATCAGTGTGTGTATGTGAGTCAGTATGTACTGTGTGTGTATCTGTGTGTGTATGTGAGTCAGTATGTACTGTGTGTGTATCTGTGTGTGTATGTGAGTCAGTATGTACTGTGTGTGTATCTGTATGTGTATGTGAGTCAGTATGTACTGTGTGTGTATCAGTATGTGTATGTGAGTCAGTATGTACTGTGTGTGTATCAGTGTGTGTGTGTGAGTCAGTATGTACTGTGTGTGTATGTGAGTCAGTATGTACTTTGTGTGTATCAGTGTGTGTGAGTCAGTATGTACTGTGTGTGTATCAGTGTGAGTCAGTATGTACTGTGTGTGTATCAGTGTGTGTGTGTGTCAGTATGTACTGTATGCGTATCAGTGTGTGTATGTGAGTCAGTATGTACTGTGTGTGTGTATCAGTGTGTGTGTGTGTGAGTCAGTATGTACTGTGTGTGTATGAGAGTCAGTATGTACTGGGTGTGTATCAGTGTGTGTGTGTGAGTCCGTATGTACTGTGTGTGTATGTGAGTGAGTATGTACTGTGTGTATCAGTGTGTGTATGTAAGTGAGTATATACTGTGTGTATCAGTGTGTGTAGGTGAGTCAGTATGTACTGTGTGTGTATCTGTGTGTGTATTTGAGTGAGTATGTACTGTGTGTGTATCTGTATGTGTATGTGAGTCAGTATGTACTGTGTGTGTATCAGTGTGTGTATGTGAGTGAGTATGTACTGTGTGTGTATCAGTGTGTGTATGTGAGTCAGTATGTACTGTGTGTGTATCAGTGAGTGTATGTGAGTCAGTATGTACTGTGTGTGTATCTGTGTATGTGAGTCAGTATGTACTGTGTGTGTATCTGTGTATGTGAGTCAGTATGTACTGTGTGTGTATTAGTGTGTGTATGTGAGTCAGTATGTACTGTGTGTGTATGTGAGTCAGTATGTACTGTGTATCAGTGTGTGTATGTGAGTCAGTATGTACTGTGTATCAGTGTGTGTATGTGAGTCAGTATGTACTGTGTATCAGTGTGTGTATGTGAGTCAGTATGTACTGTGTATCAGTGTGTGTATGTGAGTCAGTATGTACTGTGGGTGTATCAGTGTGTGTGTGTGTGTGTGAGTCAGTATGTACTGTGGGTGTATCAGTGTGTGTGTGTGTGAGTCAGTATGTACTGTGGGTGTATCAGTGTGTGTATGTGAGTCAGTATGTACTGTGTGTGTATCAATGTGTGTGTGTGAGTGAGTATGTACTGTGTGTGTATCAGTGTGTGTATGTGAGTCAGTAAGGAAATGTAAGGCAAATTGCCTGGAATGCACATAAGGGTTAAGGCCAAGACGGAGGAGTGGGAGTGCTGTGTTGTGTGTGAAACAATGTTGCAGTGTGAGAGGAGGGGTTCCAGCTTACCCTTTTTAAGCCCTGTACAGGAAGAACAATTCCTCTTTCTGTTGGTTTCTTCAAAGTTTTCACATGAAGCGTTCAAGGAGATCTAAAGTGCCTCCAAAACGAATCATAAAGGCTAGGGAGGAACCTACAGAGATAGAAGTGGTAGAAGAAAGTGATGAAACTGCAGAGTGGATTGCGCCATCTCCTGAAACGGTGGATCGAACCCCTTTACATTCTTCTTCCCTTGCCCCTTCCCTGGGTCAGGCTACTGGTGGTGAGGGTGGGGCCTATGTAGTGCCTTCACAGGGTAGTAGTAACTTTGCGCCCCCCCCCCCAGCATTCCCAGCGTCCCCTCTACAACCTTGGGGCCTTTCTAATGTTCCCCCCAGAGTTCCCGCCAACACCGGTTAGTTTTGGGCCCTCCCGTGTCTTCCCCCGGTCCCTCATGGTCATGTACTGGGCCCCAAATTGTAGGTGGGTATAGTGGGAGCAGTTCAGCCTTACCTGCCACTGCAGCGGCCATATCCCAGTATTCCATCGCGGCGGCGGTGTCACTGTTCCAGATGCAGGCGTCGGCCTTGTCCGGGGCTCCGGGCGGTCCCACGTGGTCCACGGTCCTTCATCGGCTGTTGCGCAGGCTCCATCGACGTCTCAGGCCTTCTCCGCGTCGACTTCCGGTTTCGGGACCTCCAGCGGCGGTACTTCGGTGACGTCACTTCCGGTCTGTTGGAAATTTCAAGACAAGCACTGCGTGCTGGGAATTGCTTGTTCCTTTTGGCACGCGTGCCGCAACTGCGGAGGACCTCATCCGGCCGCAGATTGCGTTAAGAAAGGTGAAAAACAAGACAGGACCGGATCCAGAGGCCCTGTTGTCGGTAAGGGCGGGCACCCCGCTGAGGGTGGCCGCAATTAAACCGTGGCTCGCGCTGTACCCTGATAGGGATGCGGCGGCCTTGCTGGAGTCTGGGCTTCAGGAAGGTTTCATTATTCCAGTACAAGGTACGGTTACAGGTGCTGCGGCCCGCAGGAACCTGAAATCTGCTTCCCAGTTTCCGGATGCGTTAAGGGAGAAATTGGGTAAGGAAGTTTCCCTGGGTAGAAAGGCCGGTCCGTTTAGGGTAAAGCCTATGCCGGGATTGGTTATCTCTCCTTTAGGGGTCGTGCCAAAGAAGGACCCAGGGAAATTTAGGATGATTCAACATCTTTCCTACCCAAAAGGCAGGTCAGTCAATGATGCCATCCCGCAGGAATTGAGTACGGTTTATTATCAGTCATTTGATGATGCCTTAATGGTGGTTCGTAGATCAGGTCAAGGTGCCTTGTTGGATAAGCTTGACATAGAGTCTGCTTTCAGACTCCTGCCGATTCACCCAACATCCTTTTATTTAATGGGATGTTTTTTCAACGGATCATATTATGTCGACCGTTGTTTACCCATGGGGTGTTCAATTTCCTGCGCCTATTTTGAGGCTTTTAGCTCCTTTTTACATTGGGCTGTTGCTGAGGTGACGAGGGAAGATAGAATTGCTCGCTATCTAGATGATTTCATATTGGTGGGCAGACAGGGCTCCAGGGAATGTGAGTTACTTCTGCACACCATGAGGCTATTAATGTCGAAATTTGGTGTTCCCTTGGCTGAGGACAAAACTGAGGGCCCTTGTACATGTCTTACTTTCTTAGGGATAGAAATTGACTCAGTAGCAGAGGAATGCAGGCTTCCAGCGGATAAAGCCCGGAAGATGCTGGAGGAAGTAAGAAGACTTGCAGCTGCAAAATTTTGCACGCTAAAAGAACTGCAATCCCTGTTGGGTGTGCTCAATTTTGCAGGGCGAGTCATCCCGATGGGGGGAATTTTTCTGAAAAGAATGGAGCGCCTGTTGCCGGGGGTGACCTCCCCCAAGGAAAGAATAAAGATTAACAAAGACATGAAGGACGATCTCCAGGTTTTGGATCTGTTCCTTAGGGATTTTAAATGGAGGAGTGGGAGTGCTGTGTTGTGTGTGTGTGAAACAATGTTGCAGATAGAGATGAGGGGTTCCAGCTTACCCTTTTTAAGCCCTGTACAGGAAGCACAATTCCTCTTTCTTCTGGTTTCTTCAAAGTTTTCCCCACCCTGTCCCTCCCTTTTTTATTATTTTAGGCAGCAATCGTTAGGGGGATTCATCCCTATGGTGGTCCCTAGGATTAGGGGTGTCCAAGGCATGATGAGGGCTAGCCAGCCTATTTCTGTAAGCCAGAGGACATTAAGTTTCAGCTCCCCAGGTGTTTAATGTGGTTTGCACCTTATTGATCCTAGTCCTGGTACGGAGTGGTGGGTTTGCACCCTGGGCTGGCGGGTGGACAGTGTCCGAAGGCAGGATGTGATCGAGGTAGAGTGACGGCACTTCCGGCCAGGGGGGAAGTCCTCAGACGCGTGTCTGGGGTGTTCCCTGCCCGTATAATTTCGAACCTGAGAACTCCCTAAGCCTTTCCAGTATTGAGCTATGCTCTGCTTCCTCTCCTGCGCCCTGGTACTGCCCATCTTGTTAGCATGGGTTACTACACATTAGCTAGTACCTGATTGCCGCCCCCCTGGTCCATGTTTATTCATGCTGGTCGTTGGTTCCTGTGTTGCCACAATAAACGTGACCTGCGGGTTTTATAACCAAGAAGTTGTCTGTGTTTTATTTCTATGTTAGAAATTAAGATGAAGTTTACATTAAACTAAGAATGTAAATAGTTATATTAAGGTTATTCTTCCCACTGAGGAGGATATGGCATTTAATCCCTTATGTACTATATGTGTATCAGTGTGTGTATGTGAGTCAGTATGTACTGTGTGTGTATGTGAGTCAGTATGTACTGTGTGTGTATCAGTGTGTGTATGTGAGTCAGTATGTACTGTGTGTGTATCAGTGTGTTTATGTGAGTCAGTATGTACTGTGTGTGTGTGTATCAGTGTGTGTGTGTGTGTGTGTGAGTCAGTATGTACTGTGTGTGTATCAGTGAGTGTATGTGAGTCGGTATGTACTGTGTGTGTATCAGTGAGTGTATGTGAGTCAGTATGTAGTGTGTGTGTATGTGAGTCAGTATGTACTGTGTGTGTATCAGTGTGTATATGTGAGTATGTACTGTGTGTATATCAGTGTGTGTATGTGAGTCAGTATGTACTGTGTGTGTATGTGAGTCAGTATGTACTGTTTGTGTATCAGTGAGTGTATGTGAGTCAGTATGTACTGTGTGTGTATCAGTATGTGTATGTGAATATGTACTGTGTGTATATCAGTGTGTATATGAGTCAGTATGTACTGTGTGTGTATCAGTGAGTGTATGTGAGTCAGTATGTACTGTGTGTGTATCAGTGTGTGAGTGTATGTGAGTCAGTATGTACTGTGTGTGTATCAGTGTGTGTGTGTATGTGAGTCAGTATGTACTGTGTGTGTATCACTGTGTGTGTATGTGAGTCAGTATGTACTGTGTGTATATCACTGTGTGTGTATGTGAGTCAGTATGTACTGTGTGTATATCACTGTGTGTGTATGTGAGTCAGTATGTACTGTGTGTATATCACTGTGTGTGTATGTGAGTCAGTATGTACTGTGTGTATATCACTGTGTGTGTATGTGAGTCAGTATGTACTGTGTGTATATCAGTGTGTGTGTGTGTGTGTGTGTGAGTCAGTATGTACTGTGTGTGTAACAGTGTGTGTATGTGAGTCAGTATGTACTGTGTGTGTATGTGAGTCAGTATGTACTGTGTGTGTATCAATGTTTGTAAGTGAGTCAGTATGTACTGTGTGTGTATCAGTGTGTGTATGTGAGTCAGTATGTACTGTGTGTGTATCAGTGTGTGTATGTGAGTCAGTATGTACTGTGTGTGTATCAGTGAGTGTATGTGAGTCAGTATGTACTGTGTGTGTATCAGTGTATGTATGTGAGTCAGTATGTACTATGTGTGTATCAGTGTGTGTATGTGAGTCAGTATGTACTGTGTGTGTATCAGTGAGTGTATGTGAGTCAGTATGTACTCTGTGTGTATCAGTGTGTGTGTGAGTCAGTATATACTGTGTGTGTATCAGTCTGTGTATGTGAGTCAGTATGTACTGTGCGTATATCAGTGTATGTGTGTTTGTGAGTATCAGTTAGTGTATATCAGTTGTATGCACTGTATGTATATCAGTGTGTGTATGTGGGGCTGCATTTCTGCAAATGGAGTTCGGGATGGTCTCTTTAATGCTGAGCAGTTCAGACAGATACATATCCATCTTGCAATACCATAGAGGAGGCATCTGATTGGTATATATGTATTCTTCAGCATGAGAACGTCCCTAAACTTACAGCCAAAGTCATTAAGAACTATCTTCAGGTTAAAGAAGAATCAGGAGTCCTGGAAGTGATGTTATGGCCTCCACAGTGTCCTGGGGGCCAATTTATCATAGTGCGAGTGGACATGATACGATGTAGCGTATCATGTCCGCCACACATTGATAAATGCGGACAGCATATGCAGTCTGCATTTATCATTGCACAAGCAGTTCTTGTGAACTGTTTGTGCTATACCGCCCCCTGCAGATTCGCAGCCAATCGGCCGCTAGCCGGGGTGTCAATCAATCCAATCATATTCGATCGGGTTGATTTCTGTCCGCTATCTCAGAGCAGGTGGACAAGTTATGGAGCAGCGGTCTTTAGACTGCTGCTTTCTAACGTCTGTTTTCGGCGAGCCTGAAGTCTCGCGCGGAAACAGAGGCATCATGCTCCATTCGGAGCTTGATAATTGGGCCCCCTGGTCTCAACATCATAGAGTATATCTAGATCATACCTCCCAACATTTCAAAATTCAAAAGAGGGACCCCCCCCCCCGCGACAAAAAAATTTGAAATGTGGTGGGCGGGTCTTAAAAATCATAAGATTAGAGTAATAAAATAAAATTCTAAATAAAGTCATATATGTTAATACACTTAGGCAGCAAATCAAACACAAGCTCAAACCACTGGTATGGCTATGTGAGCTATGTATTTAATTAGCCTTTGCAAAGACATTGATAAATATTTTTATCTTAATTGGACATTTAATAATAAATTCTTTAAAACTGCTCTCTGCATTCCCCATTAATATTCTATATTCTGGCCTTTAAAGTCAGCAAAAATGCACAGTAGCACACTACATAGCATACACTTACACATGCAGATACACACACACACACACACACACACACTACATAGTATACACTTATACATGCAGATACACACACACTACATAGCATACACTTACACATGCAGATACACACACACTACATAGCATACACTTACACAGGCAGATACACACACACACTACATAGCACCAGGGGATAGACATCATCACTACCAGAGGTAGGTTAGAGGGGTCACCATTACCCGTGGTCAGAGTGTATACAGCCTTCTTACTCCAGCTTAACCCACACACCATTCCTTTTCCACAGGGAATCTTAACAGGTATCTAACCTTGTGAGAGCAAAGCCAGCTGCTTCTGAGTATGGGCCCAATAAAAGTTAAAAAAAAAAAAAAATCGGGACAGATGACTAGCAACCCGGGACAGGGGGACAGACCCCTAAAATTGGGACTGTCCCACGAAAATCAGGACAGTTGGGGGGGAATGTTCTAGATGTTTATAACAATCTACCTGCTGAGTTCCTTAAACTGTGTGCAAGTGTATCAAGAAGAGCTGATACTATTTGAAAGGCAAAGAGTGGTCACAACAAATATTGATTTGATAAAAATAAATAAATAATATTTTCATAAACTATTAATTTCTTTTACAAGATATGATGAGTCCACGGATTTCATCCTTACTTATGGGATTACGCCTCCTGGTCAGCAGGAGGAGGCAAAGAGCACCACAGCAGAGCTGTATATATAGCTCCTCCCTTCCCTCCCACTCCAGTCATTCTCTTTGCCTGTGTTAGTAATAGGAAGAGGCAGAGTGAGGTGTTAGTTATAGATTCTTCAATCAAGTGTTTATTATTTTTTAAAGTGGTGCCACAGTATGTGCTACTTTGTTCTGGGGTGTAGCCTAGACCAGATAGGTCTCTACAGAAGAGCATTTGGTGGCTTCAAAGCAATGGGAACTTGTGGGACATAATTCTCACTGTGCCTCCCATATACTGTTGCTGCCCTATCTGAGGAAAAATCTGATAGTCTTTTGCTCAGTATTTTTCTTGTATCCTTCAGGTCCATGTGAGTAGTTGGATTTCACACGCCTGAGTGCTGCCTTTGCTGTCGGCAGCTTGTGAGGTAAGTGCCATTTTTGTTTCTGGGATTAGAAAACAGACAGAAGGCCTCAGAAGGATTTGGCATCTCACGTTATGATTGAGCAGCCCTTTGCATATTATATGGACTCTTTGCAGGTATGCATCCTCTTGTTTATCTTAGGAGAGTATACAGACAGCATATATATATATTTTATTTGACAATCCTCTTTTATGGCAACTACTTGTTCATTTGTGTTGTAAGCAAATATGGGGCATGTTCTCCCGGCGGTTATTTATACAGCAGCGACTGTAAACAAACCGACCGGGAGTTTGCTATATTTTGTCTGATTGCAGCAACTGTTTTTGGGAGAAAGGTTCTTCAAGCAGCGGTGCCTTCCGTTTAGGTTCCTGTCTTGTCCCTCCCTTTCATCCGTGTCCTATTGCTTTGGTATTGTATCCCATAAGTAAGGATGAAATCCGTGGACTCGTCATATCTTGTAAAAGAAAAGGAAATTTATGCTTACCTGATAAATTTATTTCTTTTACGATATGACGAGTCCACGGCCCGCCCTGTCAATTTTCTAAGACAGGTCTTTATTTTTGTTCAGTCACCTCTGCACCTTGGCTTTTCCTTTCTCTTCCTAACTTAGGTTGAATGACTGGAGTGGGAGGGAAGGGAGGAGCTATATATACAGCTCTGCTGTGGTGCTCTTTGCCTCCTCCTGCTGACCAGGAGGCGTAATCCCATAAGTAAGGATGAAATCTGTGGACTTGTCATATCATAAAAGAAATAAATTTATCAGGTAAGCATAAATTTCCCTTTTTCTAGTTTTTACTACATTCTTACTATACAGAATTGTTTCACACCTGTCTAATACTTTTGCACAATGCTGTAGGTCACATTCATGTTGATGCCGATAATTAATTATTGTCCGCTGTAAAGTGTTCATTTTTTCCCATTTAATGTGTAACATTCCTTGGCACTTTAAATTTACCCAATTTCCTCACTTCCTGTTACGCTGCTCCTCTGTGATCATAGCCGTTGCTTTTATCGCGGCGTGACTCGCAGCTCCGTGAGCATGGCCATTGCCATGGTCACGGTGGTTGTTGTGGGCGCGCGACGATGACGTAATCGCCGCACGCCATAGTATCCTATGCAGCTCTGGATTCACCTGGGAGGTCTCCTTGGCGGGAACAGGCGCCTATGTAAGTACCTCTTTCACTTCTCTTCAGTGCCCAAGTATAGGTTAGTATTGTACTTCCCTGGGTGCTATTATTCTGAACTGCTGTTACTTTGATTGCCTTATTGTTACCGAACTCTGCATGTCTGACCACTCTGCCTGTTTAACTCTTGAATTGCTGGATTGCCTTATCATTGCTGAACTCTGCCTGTCTGACCACTCTGCCTGTTTACCCTTGAATTGCTGGATTGCCTTATCATTACTGAACTCTGCCTGCCTAACCATTTTACTGGTTTACCCCTGAACTGCTAAACCACTGGATTACCTTTGTTGCTAACCTCTGCCTGTTCCTGACCATTCTCATGGTATACCCCTGAACTGCTAAACTGCTGGATTATTTTGCTGCTGACCTCTGCCTGTCCCTGACCACTCTATTGGTTTATCCCTGAACTGCTATACTGCTGGATTGCCTTTCTGTTGCTGTGAAGGACTTCCCAGTCTACCGTGAGTACTGCTTACCTCATTTTCTACACTCACTTTGTTCTGGGATATTTCCTTATCCTTCCACTTTACGCCAGGATAAGAAGACTACTGGCCAAGTTTGGTCTGATAGGGAAATATCCCACAGCATTACATTATACTTAGGCCATGGACCCAAATGAGGTAGCAAGAGCAGTCTCTCTTCAGGGACAGACCCTGGGAACCCACGCCATACACATGCAGAATGTGGATTCTAAACTTGAAGCTATATCCGCTATGCTCTCCTCACTGGTTGCAGAGAAAAACACTGCTCCTGTTGTTACTCAGTTGGCCCCTGCTGCTAATGCTGCAACTGACCCCCCCTGCCCCCTGTTTCTGGAAGTATACCCCGGATACCATTGTCTGACAAGTATGATGGTACTACCGACTGTAGGGGTTTTCTCAGCCAATGCAGGCTGCATTTCCGCAATGACCCTCACACTTTCCAGTTTGAACAGTCAAAGGTCACTTTTATCATTTCTTTATTGAAAGAAAAGGTCCTAGCCTGGGTCTCTCCGCTTTTGGAACAGAGCGCTCAGCTCCTGAATGATGCAGATGCCTTCATTTCTGCATTATCTTCCATATTTGAGACAAGCTCACTTATCGTGATATTCCATCTTCCCTGGATGAATTCATAACACTTTGTATCAATCTGGATTCTGGCTTTCAGGAGAGACAAGCTGAGAGAGAGAGAACGCGTCGAATCCTTCCCTCTTGTCCTCCTACTCATCCAGTCTCTAGACTATCCTCTACCCCTTTAGCACCTCCAGTTACCTCTGAAGAGGAACCCATGGATCTCTCTTCCCTTAAGCCCACTGAATCTGAAAGACAGAGAAGAAGGTGATTGAGAACTGCTGCTGCAATGATAAATGCTGACAGTGTATCGATGTGCAGCGGACATGATACGCTACATCGCTTAGAGGATAAAAGTGAGGTACCTCTAAGCGTGGCCACTGCTATTTCTCCTCACCCTTCTCGGATACTGGTACCCGTTACCCTTACCTTTCTTCAGAATTCTGTCCATGCTCAAGCCTTTATTGATTCAGGGGCAGCTGGAAATTTTCTAGATCACCGTTTCATGATTCATGCAGGGTTGCCTCTTCAGAAGAAACAATGTCTTAAAATAACTACTCTGGATGGCACTCCCCTTGAATCAGGGTTAATCCATTTCGAATCAGCACCCCTTACCATGACTGTGGGAGTCCTTCATACCGAATAATTGCAGCTCGATGTCATTGATTCTCCTGCACAACCAGTTATCTTTGATCTTCCTTGGCTACGTAAACACAATCCTCAATTCAACTGGACTGAGGAACAGTTGGCCTCCTGGGGTAAGTCCTGTTTTCACTCTTGCCTGGCTAAGGTTACTCCACTGCATCACATTCCTATAGCCAGTCTTCTGACCCCTTCTAATCTTTCCTCAGTATACGCTGAATTCATGGATGTCTTTGAAAAGAAAGCAGCTGATGTGCTGCCACCCCACCGTCTTTACGACTGCAAAATAGACCTCTTTTCTGGAGCCCCACTTCCTAAAGGCAGGACTTATCCGCTCTCCAAATCTGAAACCAAGGCCATGGAGGAATATATCCAAGAAAACCTAGCTAAAAGCTTTTTTCACCCTTCCTCCTCTCCTGCCGGGGCTGGCTTCTTTATTGTTAGTAAAAAGGATGATGGTCTCAGACCCTGTATGGACTACAGAGCCCTAAACAACATTACTATCAAGAATCGTTATCCTATTCCTTTGATCACTGAATTATATGATTCACTCCAGAATGCTTGCTACTTTACAAAGTTGGATCTACGTGGGGTGTACAATCTCATTCGTATTTTCCTGCGACACAAGTGGAAGACTGCCTTCAACACGAGATCAGGGCATTACGAATACCTAGTAATGCCTTTTGGGCTGTGTAATGCCCCTGCTGTCTTCTAAGCTTTCGTCAATGATGTCTTCCGTGACCTCCTTAATCGCACTGTCATCGTCTATTTGGATGACATATTCTCATCCACCCTTGAGGAACATCATGATCATGTAAAACAGATACTTCTTCGCCTCAGAAAAAAATCTCTGGTAGCCAAACTAGAGAAATGTGAGTTTGATCAAGTTCTGATCCAGTTCCTTGGCTGTGTCATCTCGAAGGAAGGTTTTGCCATGGATCCTACAAAGATAACCGCAGTTCTGGAATGGCCTCAACCCACCTCATTAAAGGAACTAAAGAGATTCTTGGGGTTCTCCAATTATGATCACAAGTTTATAAAGAACTTCTCCCAAATCATTGCTCCATTCACTGAGCTGACTAAACGAAACTGAGACAGCAAGAATTGGCCTCCTGTAGCTGTGGATGCTTTCTCTCATCTGAAAAAAGTCTTTTGTTCTGCTCCTGTGCTCCCACATCCTGATCCTGACCTGCAGTTCACTTTAGAGGTTGATGCCTCTGAGATAGGAGCTGGTGCAGTCTTTACCCAAAGGGACCCTTTAACCTCCAAGTTGTACCCTGAAACCTTTTTTTCCAAATGAGAGGAATTACGATGTGGGTAATTGTGAACTCTTAGCCATTAAGATGGCCTTGACTGAATGGCATCATTGGCTAGAGGGTACCGCCAACCCCATTCAAATTCCTACTGACCACAAGAATCTGACGTACCTAGAGACTGCTCATCATCTCAATCCTCGACAGGCCAGGAAGGCCCTATTCTTTTCCCGTTTTAACTTTATAGTCTCTTACCTTCCTGGGACCAAGAATAAAAAGGCTGATACCCTTTCCCGTCTGTTTCCTCAGTCTAGTGACTCTTCTGAAGCTCCTATCGAACACATCATACCTCCCTCCTGTGTGGTTCCTCAGCTTAACACATCTCTTCTTCAAAGACTACAACGTTCCCAGTCAAGAAAACCTCCTAAAGCCCCTGCGGCTCCTGAGATCCTTTATGTTCCCCCAAACCTTCGCTCTCCTGTGCTATCCTGGGCTCATGATAGCAAGCTGTCAGGTCATCCTGGTTTCACAAGAACCTTTTAACTCCTTTCTCAACACGTGTGGTGGCCTACCATGAAGTCGGACTCTCAGGATTATGTCAAGGCTTGTCAGACTTGTGCTATTAATAAGACCCCCGTTCCCTACTTCATGGCCTACTTCAACCATTGTCCATACCTAAACAACCATGGACACACATAGCCATGGATTTTGTTGTACATCTCCCTCCTTCTGACAATCATACAGTCATCTAGGTTGTGGTGGATTGATTCTCCAAACTTGCTCATTTTGTACCTTTAACTAAGTTACCTACAGCCCAAGAATTGTCCACTCTTTTTCTGTTACACGTGGTACGGCTCCATGGTATACCCATGAACATCATCTTTAACAGAGGCCCTCAATTTATTTCTACCTTTTGGAGAAGCTTTTGCAAATTGCTTGGAACAACTGTTTCTTTGTCCTCTGTTTATCACCCCCAGACTAACGGGCAGACTGAAAGGACCAATCAGGATCTTGAAGCTTATCTCAGAGCTTATGTCAATTCACAGCATATCAATTGGTCTGGCTTGTTACCCCTAGCTATACTGGCAAAGAAAACTCATTGGCATCTGGTTATCAACCTCATGTTTTTCCTCTTTCTGCTCAATCCACAGGAGTTCCTGCTGTAAAGCATCGCTTCACTGACCTCACCACCCATTGACAACAAATACGCTCTCAGTTAAGCACTACAATCTCCAGATACAAGAGGTTTGTGATAATCATCAAGCTCATATTTGTGCCTTTTCTGCAGGTGATCGTGTCTGGGTCTCTACCCAACATATCTGCTTACGTAAACCTTGTCACAAATTAGGACCTCGGTACATTGGTCCTTATAAAGTCCTAAAAAAACTTTCCCTATTGCCTACAGAGTGGCCCTGCCTAAGACCTTTCACATTCACCCGGTCTTTCACATCTCCCTGCTCAAACCCTACATAACGAGTAAATATATTCGACTCAGACATCCTCCTTCTCCACTCATGATTCAAGGGGAACCGGAGTATGAGGTTGCTAGGATCATGGACTCCAGAATTAAATTCAGGCAGCTCCAATACCTCATTCACTGGAAGGGTTACTCTGTGGCGGATTGTTCCTGGGTCCCTGCCTGTGATGTCCATGCTCCATCTTTGGTCTCCAAATTCCATGCTGCTCATCCTTTGAAACCGACTCTGGTTCCCGGAGTTGTTACTATGATCACAGCGTGACTCGCAGCTCCGTGAGCATGGTCGTTGCCATGGTCAAGGTGGTTGTTGTGGGCGTGCGGCGATGACATAATCACTGCACGCCGTAGTATACGATGCCACTCTGGATTCACATGGGAGGTCTCCTTAGCGCAAGCAGGCGCCTATGTAAGTACCTCCTTCAGTTTTCTTCACTTCCCAAGTATAGGTTAGTCTTGGGCTTCCCTGGGTGCTATTATTCTGAACTACTGTTACTTTGATTGCCTTATTGTTACCGAACACTGCCTGTCTGACCACTCTGCCTGTTTAACCCTTGAATTGCTGGATTGCCTTATCATTGCTGAACTCTGCCTGCCTGACCATTCTACTGGTATACCCCTGAACTACTAAACCACTGGATTACCTTTGTTGCTGACCTCTGCCTGTTCCTGACCATTCTCTTGGTTTACCCCTGAACTGCTAAACTGCTGGATTACCTTTGTTGCTGACCTCTGCCTGTTCCTGACTATTCTGCTGGTTTACCCCTGAACTGCTAATCTGCTGGATTGAGAACAAAGGTATACAATATGGATTGATACTTCAATTTAATGGTGGAACCGCAGCCTTCCCACAGTCTCTCCCAAAGCCTGTATAGATAGATAGATGAATTGTGTAGAAAAGGAGGCGCAGGTTCACTTTTGATGCACTTCTGTGCACTCGTACATATTCGGCTTCCTTTAAAATTCGTCTGGAGAAGTGTACTCCTAGTTGAAATCAAAGGGTTGTGCTGAGATATTGTGTCAAAACACCATATAATGGCGTGTATATACTCACAGCATATATTTCCAATGACCGGCTCCTAGTAAGTGCAAAGAAGAACTTCACAGGTTTTCTCTTAAAAAACTATTTTATTTTGCCTAACGCGTTTCAACGGACCAAGTCGTCTTTCTCAAGAGCATTTACAAACTTTAAAAGTGCTTTACAAACCAAGCATTTACAAACTTTAAAAGTGCATTACAAACCAAGCTTAGTTTGTAAAGCACTTTTAAAGTTTGTAAATACTCTTGAGAAAGACGGCTGGGTCCGTTGAAACGCGTTAGGCAAAATAAAAGAGAAAACCTGTGAAGTTCTTCTTTGCACTTACTAGGAGCCGGTCATTGGAAATATATGCTGTGAATATATACATGCCATTATATGGTGTTTTGCACGATATCTCAGCACAACCCTTTGATTTCAACCAGAAGTACACTTCTCCAGACTAATCTGCTGGATTGCCTTTCTATTGTTGCCGTTAAGGACTACCCTGTCTACCGTGAGTACTGCTTACCTCATTTCTTATACTTACTTTGTTCTGGGATATTTCCTTATCGTTCAGCTTGACGCCAGGATAAGAAGACTATTGGCCAAGTTTGGTCTGATAGAGAAATATCCCACGAGCATAAATAAATAATAAATATCGTCCCTGGGTTACTATTTGCATCTAACAATGAAATCAACGGGAAGCAGTAAATGAGAATTACAATCACGTTCACATTATATCCTAGATGTCACGTTAGCTTATGGGATATCACATATACAGTATGTATATTAAATATACATTTGAAATGCATTCCTGCGGACTGTACAATTGTGATTATGTCCTGTATTATCTCAAATATGGAGAAAATTTCTAATTTGCACTTGATACCAGCCAAGCCTTTTGTGAATAGGTAAAACGTAACGCAAAGTATGTAAACTAGGTGTAAAATGGTAAATGATGCCGGATTTGAGAGATGACATTATTAGTTCTTTACAACTGCTGATTAACGGTAACTAGTGATGTCGCAAACATAAAAATTTGGGTTCGCGAACTTCCGCAACTGTTTAGGAACGGGCGAACCGGGCGAACCGCCATAGACTTCAATAGGCAGGCGAACTTTAAAACCCACAGGGACTCTTTCTGGCCACAATAGTGATGGAAAAGTTGTTTCAAGGGGACTAACACCTTTTCTGTGGCATGCCGGAGGGGGATCCATGGCAAAACTCCCATGGAAAATTACATAGTAGATGCAGAGTCTGGTTTTAAGCCATAAAGGGCATAAATCACCTAACATTCCTAAATTGTTTGGAATAACGTGCTTTAAAACATCAGGTATGATGTTGTATCGGTCAGGTAGTGTAAGATTTACGCCCGCTTCCCAGTGACAGACCAAACTCCCCGTTTAAAGGGACAGTCTAAACCAGAATTTTTATTGTTTTAAAAGATAGATAATCCCTTTATTACCCATTTCTCAGTTTTGCATAACTAACACATTTATAATAATATACTTTTAACCTCTGTGATTATCCTGTATCTAAGCCTCTGCAAACTGCCCCTTTTTTCAGTTCTTTTGACAGACTTGCAGTCTAGCCAATCAGTGCCTGCTCCCAGATAACTTCTCGTGCACGAGCACAGTGTTATCTATATGAAATACGTGAACTAACACCCTCTGGTGGTGAAAAACTGTTAAAATGTAATCTGAAAGAGGTGGGCTTCAAGGTCTAAGAAATTAGCATATGAACCTCCTAGGTTAAGCTTTCAACTAAGAATACCAAGAGAACAAAGCAAAATTGGTGCTAAAAGTAAATTGGAAAATTGTTTAAAATTACATGCTCTATCTGAATCCTGAAAGTTTATTTTGGCCTAGACTGTCCAATTAATATACCGCAAACAACCGCAAACAGTCCATTTGCACAACGGCAAACTCCCCATTTGCACAAGGTTGGATACCAAGCTAGCCATGTCCCGTTCCTTGTCCTCACTGATGTCATTGAAGGTCTCTTCCTCCACCCAGCCACGTATAACACCAAGGGTCTCCGAAAGGTGACAACAAGCCCCCTGGAACGCCTGCTGTGTTTGGTCTTCCACCTCCTCAAAGCCACCTTCCTCCTCTGACTCCTCTTCTTCAGACTCCTCTCTCTGCGTTGCCTCTCTCTGCGTTATTATAAGTTAAGTACTACTATTCCTATCAGTTTAATCCCTGTTACGTCCCTTATCAGGGGACGTGTATATGGCATCGATTTTAGGAACCTGGAGATGGAAAAAGATTCTTGGTCGGTCCTCCTACTTCAAATTTGTGGCACTGTGCATGCAATCTAATGTGCCACCAGATAGGAGTGGTGTGTTAAGTAGTTCTATTCTTATCAGTTTAATCCCTGTTACGTCCCCTATCAAGGGACGTGTATATGGCATCGATTTTAGGAACCAGGAGATGGAAAAAGATGCTTGGTCGGTCCTCCTACTTCATATTTGGGGCACTGTGCGTGCAATCTAATGTTCCACCAGATAGGAGTGGTGTGTTAAGTAATTCTATTCTTATCAGTTTAATCCCTGTTACGTCCCCTATCAGGGGACATGTATATGGCATCGATTTTAGGAACCGGGAGATGGAAAAAGATGCTTGGTCGGTCCTCCTACTTCAAATTTGGGGCACTGCGCGTGCAATCTAATGTGCCACCAGATAGGAGTGGTGTGTTAAGTAGTTCTATTCTTATCAGTTTAATCCCTGTTACGTCCCCTATCAAGGGACGTGTATATGGCATCGATTTTAGGAACCGGGAGATGGAAAAAGATTATTGGTCGGTCCTCCTACTTCAAATTTGGGGCACTGCGCGTGCAATCTAATGTGCCACCAGATAGGAGTGGTGTGTTAAGTAGTTCTATTCTTATCAGTTTAATCCCTGTTACGTCCCCTATCAGGGAACGTGTATATGGCATCGATTTTAGGAACCGGGAGATGGAAAAAGATGCTTGGTCGGTCCTCCTACTTCAAATTTGGGGCACTGCGCGTGCAATCTAATGTGCCACCAGATAGGAGTGGTGTGTTAAGTAGTTCTATTCTTATCAGTTTAATCCCTGCTACGTCCCCTATCAGGGGACGTGTATATGGCATCGATTTTAGGAACCGGGAGATGGAAAAAGATGCTTGGTCGGTCCTCCTACTTCAAATTTGGGGCACTGCGCGTGCAATCTAATGTGCCACCAGATAGGAGTGGTGTGTTAAGTAGTACTATTCCTATCAATTTAATCCCTGTTATGTGCCTTTTTTTTGGTTTGGTTTTTGAAGCCACAGTGCAGCACCAGAGGCCAGAAACATTAGGCATGTACACATGCCTGAAAAATTAGGTATTGTTGCAGCGGCCAGAAAATTTGATGTTTGTTTCCCAGGCAGAAAGTGCCCTAAAACATTGCGGCTTGAACCCTAGTTGGTGGCGGATAAGTCACGCAAGTCATCCGGCATTCAGAGATCAAATACAGCAGCGTGTGGACCATTTTTAGCCCAAGGCAGCTCATCTCATCAGGCCTTTTTTAGTCAAATGTATCACCCACTGTCAGTCCCTTCGGGATCCATCCCTCATTCATCTTAATAAAGGTGAGGTAATCTAGACTTTTTTGACCTAGGCGACTTCTCTTCTCAGTGACAATACCTCCTGCTGCACTGAAGGTCCTTTCTGACAGGACACTTGAAGCGGGGCAGGCCAGAAGTTCTATCGCAAATTGGGATAGCTCAGGCCACAGGTCAAGCCTGCACACCCAGTAGTCAAGGGGTTCATCGCTCCTCAGAGTGTCGATATCTGCAGTTAAGGCGAGGTAGTGTGCTACCTGTTCGTTGAGTCGTTCTCTGAGGGTGGACCCCGAAGGGCTGTGGAGATGTGTAGGACTTAAAAAGCTCTGCATGTCCTCCATCAAAACACGTCTGTAAAGCGTCTTGTCCTTGCCGGCGTGGTCGTGGGAGGAGGATTACTTTCACCTCTTCCCCTGTTAGATTCCCGTTGTGCTGTGACATCACCCTTATAAGCTGTGTAAAGCATACTTTTTAATTTATTTTGGAACTGCTGCTTCCTTTCCGACTTGCGGTAATTCGGTAACATTTCAGGCACTTTATGCTTATACCGAGGGTCTAGTAGCGTGGACACCCAGTACAGGTCGTTCTCCTTCAGCCTTTTTATACGAGGGTCCCTCAACAGGCACGACAGCATGAAAGACCCCATTTGCACAAGGTTGGATGCCGAGCTACTCATGTCCTGTTCCTCGTCTTCGGTGATCTCACTGAAAGTATCTTCTTCCCCCCAGCCACGTACAACACCACAGGTACCAGATAGGTGACAACGAGCACCCTGGGATGCCTGTTGTGGTTGGTCTTCCTCTTCCTCCTCAAAGCCACATTCCTCCTCTGACTCCTCTTCCTCACAATCCTCTTCCAGCGTTGCTGCAGGTCCAGCAAGCGATGCTGATAAGGCTGTTTCTGGTGGTGATGGTGACCACAACTCTTCCTCTTCACGCTCATCTACGGCCTGATCCAGCACTCTTCGCAGGGCACGCTCCAGGAAGAAAACAAATGGTATGATGTCGCTGATGGTGCCTTTGGTGCGACTGACTAGGTTTGTCACCTCCTCAAAAGGACGCATGAGCCTACAAGCATTGCGCATGAGTGTCCAGTAACGTGGCCAAAAAATTCCCAGCTCCGCAGAGGCTGTCCTAGCACCCCGGTCATACAAATAGTCGTTTAGTATATAGTGTAAAAGGCCCAGCACTAGTACCCAGGCAAATAGGTGCACGCTGTAGGGACCCTGCACTAGTCCCTTGTAGAATCCAAAGAAGCAGAAAAACAGCAGCACCTTATGAATGCAAAAATTCTTCCTTTATTGGTTTGACATCATGGCAGACAAGAGATACGTTTCGGTCATACACTGACCTTAATCATGTTCTAAATAACATCATAACTGCTCACACTTTATACCCTTACTTAGAGGGGAGGGGCTCAATTACCTGGTTCAGGTGTAATCAAGTACATTCCTAACCTACATAATCCCTCTAGTGGTTGTTAGCAGAGAGATCATTCTTCTTTAACCCTCAAAAGACCTGTAAATACATACAACCTAAGTTAAAAACAATATATAACATATTTATATATTTAAATTAAAAATACTTGAAACTAGCAAAAAATGTAAAATTCCCAGAATCACATATATTGTCTAGTGTAAGTACATAACCCACATGGTACTTATTTAAGGTTCAAGGAGAGACATGTATGTTAAAGGGTTATCCCCCAATCTATTTCTTTATTCATCCCTATAGGGGCCAAAGATTGTAGGGTATATATCCAAAATGTTTCCCTACTTTTCAGCATTTTGACCCTATCACCCCCTCGCCTAGGTCTTTTAACATGTTCAATGATTTGAAACCTAAGTTGCGAGATTGAGTGACCAGCCTGAAGAAAATGACCTGACACCGGGGCATCAAGGTTTTTTGTACGAATATTGGATTTGTGCTCATTTATGCGATCCCTGGCCCTGCGTGTAGACTCCCCTACATAGATTTTAGAGCAGGGGCATTTAATCAGATAGATAATAAAATCTGTATTACATGTGTAGTATCCTGAGATATTATATTATATCTCTTTCCTGTTAGGGGGTGTAGAAACATCTCACCTTTGATCATGCTGTTGCAGTTGCAGCATCCTAAACAAGGATAGCAACCCATCCGGGGACTACTAATATGTGTCTGTCTCAGACCCTTCTCTGGGCCAATGTCAGCTTTGACCAAAGTGTCCCTAATATTTCTACATCTCCTATAGGCTGGCATAGGGGGCTCTTGGAATTCTTTGATATGCTTATTCAAATCCTTTATCATAGGCCATTGTTTCCTGATGATACCATTTATTTTGTTACTAAGTGGGTTAAACTCAGATACAAATACAAGTCTCTCCTTTTTCTGAAATTTCCTATTTACATTATTTCCCTTAGGAATTAGTTCCCTATTTGAAGCCTCAATTTCTTTAATCTGACTATCAATCAGGGATTTTGGAAAGCCCCTTTTGAGAAAACATCTGCCCATCTCTTTGAGTCTAGAGGTCATCTTATCCTTATCTGAAACTATTCGCTTCACACGTAGAAGCTGGCTCTTGGGCAAACTTTTAATCAAGGATGGAGAGTGTGCACTATCAAACCTCAATAGGCTGTTCCTATCACTCATTTTTTTGTACAAGTCAGTTTTTAAAGTCCTACCATCCTTGACTATCAGTGTGTCCAAGAAAGGGACCGATTCCTCACTCAGGTTCAATTGAAATTTTATAGATCTTGTTGAAATGTTTAAATCAGCTACAAATGCATATAAGGAGTCAATGTCGCCCCCCCATATGCCAAACACATCATCTATGTACCGAAACCAGCAAAGTCCATATTTCTGGAACATGCCATTAGTGTATACAAACTTCTCTTCATACATGTTCATATAGATGTTGGCATATGTGGGGGCGACATTTGACCCCATAGCAGTCCCCTGGCATTGGATATAAAACTGACTCTGAAAAAGGAAATAGTTACAATAAAGAACTAGTTGCAGTAATTCCATAACAAATTCCCTCTCTGTGGTGGTTAGCAAACCACTGGATGTGATAGCTTGCTTAGTAGCATCTAAACCACTATTATGTGTGATAGAAGTATATAGGCTACTCACATCCAGTGTATAGAGAATAAATTTATCACTCTGTAGAACTACCTCCTGTAATTTTTGGAGGAAATCCCCTGTGTCTTTAATATAGGATATGGCTGTAATGACCAATGGTCTTAATATCCTATCCAGATATATAGATACATTAGTCAAGATGGAGTTGGTACTTGCCACTATTGGACGGCCCGGCGGTTTATCAAGATTTTTGTGTATCTTTGGCAATGTGTAAAAAACTGGTATGGAGAATTTATCTGGAATCAAAAAGCTTTTCTCATTTCCAGTAATTAGACCATTACACATTGCCTTAGACACACATTTCTCAAGTTCTTTTTTCACTTCAAATGAAGGATCCCTATCCAGTGGCAAGTAAACATCCCCATCCTGAAGCTGAGCCTTAATCTCCTGTATATAGTAGTCCCTGTCGAGTATCACAGTGGCCCCGCCCTTATCAGCCGGCTTACATATTATATGTTTATTACTGCTGAGATCTTTCAATGCCTTAAACTCTGCTGATGTGAAATTAGGCTTGGTTTTACTTTTGTTCACTGTAACTCTGTTCTGTAGTAGGCTTACATCTTTTAGCACCAATTGAATAAAAGTGTCTATGCTCGAATTATGAATAACAGGTGTAAAGCTACTCTTATTTCTAAGGTTTAATTTGCCCAATGTTAAATTGTTATTCAAACGAGACTTATTGCAATAATCAGTAACAGTATTACCAAAAAATGCTTTAAATTTTAGAGTCCTGAAAAAGGAATGGAGATCTTTATGCAAATCAAAGAAATTACACTTAGACTGGGGGCAAAATGACAGTCCTTTCTCAATAACAATCTGTTCAGTTTCTGTCAGAGTATGTCCGGATATATTTACCCCCAAATCTACTTGGTCTTGTTGCGGGCCATCCTCTGGGGCCGTTGCTTCTGCTGCACAGGTGCCTTGCTGGTTCCGACTCCGGCGGTGTTTTCTTCCGCCTCGATGTTTTCGTTTGAGTCCCCCGACGATGAGTCGCCTGTTGATGACGTGGAGTGTCCGCGCCGGTCACGTGCGCGTCACTGTCTCCTCCAATTGGTTCCTCCTTGGCGTCTGTTGTTGTCATCAGGGGGCTCTTGGAATTCTTTGATATGCTTATTCAATCCTTTATCATAGGCCAATGTTTCCTGATGATACCATTTATTTTGTTACTAAGTGGGTTAAACTCAGATACAAATACAAGTCTCTCCTTTTTCTGAAATTTCCTATTTACATTATTTCCCTTAGGAATTAGTTCCCTATTTGAAGCCTCAATTTCTTTAATCTGACTATCAATCAGGGATTTTGGAAAGCCCCTTTTGAGAAAACATCTGCCCATCTCTTTGAGTCTAGAGGTCATCTTATCCTTATCTGAAACTATTCGCTTCACACGTAGAAGCTGGCTCTTGGGCACGTTCATCTTGAATAAGTGCTCTCTAGATCTTTTAGTGCTTACCGTTGAATATCTGCAACAAGATTTGGAGAAGCAGGGCACTGAGATTACACATTTGGAAGAGGTCTTGAAATCCATGTTGTCCGCTGATGATATGGATAAACTGTTAGCCACAACAAATGCTAACATTGCAGAGCTTCAGAAAATCATTGAGGCCCGTAAAAGGCAGAAATTCCTCTGTGATGAAGAAGATTACCGGAGTGGGAATGTGTACCGGTGTGCAGCGGGCGCTCAAGATGACAACAACAGACGCCAAGGAGGAACCAATTGGAGGAGACAGCGACGCGCACGTGACCGGCGCGGACACTCCACGTCATCAACAGGCGACTCATCGTCGGGGGACTCAAGCGAAAACATTGAGGCGGAAGAAAACACTGCCGGAGTCGGAACCAGCAAGGCACCTGTGCAGCAGAAGCAACGGCCCCAGAGGATGGCCCGCAACAAGACCAAGTAGATTTGGGGGTAAATATATCCGGACATACTCTGACAGAAACTGAACAGATTGTTATTGAGAAAGGACTGTCATTTTGCCCCCAGTCTAAGTGTAATTTCTTTGATTTGCATAAAGATCTCCATTCCTTTTTCAGGACTCTAAAATTTAAAGCATTTTTTGGTAATACTGTTACTGATTATTGCAATAAGTCTCGTTTGAATAACAATTTAACATTGGGCAAATTAAACCTTAGAAATAAGAGTAGCTTTACACCTGTTATTCATAATTCGAGCATAGACACTTTTATTCAATTGGTGCTAAAAGATGTAAGCCTACTACAGAACAGAGTTACAGTGAACAAAAGTAAAACCAAGCCTAATTTCACATCAGCAGAGTTTAAGGCATTGAAAGATCTCAGCAGTAATAAACATATAATATGTAAGCCGGCTGATAAGGGCGGGGCCACTGTGATACTCGACAGGGACTACTATATACAGGAGATTAAGGCTCAGCTTCAGGATGGGGATGTTTACTTGCCACTGGATAGGGATCCTTCATTTGAAGTGAAAAAAGAACTTGAGAAATGTGTGTCTAAGGCAATGTGTAATGGTCTAATTACTGGAAATGAGAAAAGCTTTTTGATTCCAGATACATTTTCCATACCAGTTTTTTACACATTGCCAAAGATACACAAAAATCTTGATAAACCGCCGGGCCGTCCAATAGTGGTAAGTACCAACTCCATCTTGACTAATGTATCTATATATCTGGATAGGATATTAAGACCATTGGTCATTACAGCCATATCCTATATTAAAGACGCAGGGGATTTCCTCCAAAAATTACAGGAGGTAGTTCTACAGAGTGATAAATTTATTCTCTATACACTGGATATGAGTAGCCTATATACTTCTATCACACATAATAGTGGTTTAGATGCTACTAAGCAGGCTATCACATCCAGTGGTTTGCTAACCACCACAGAGAGGGAATTTGTTATGGAATTACTGCAACTAGTTCTTTATTGTAACTATTTCCTTTTTCAGAGTCAGTTTTATATCCAATGCCAGGGGACTGCTATGGGGTCAAATGTCGCCCCCACATATGCCAACATCTATATGAACATGTATGAAGAGAAGTTTGTATACACTAATGGCATGTTCCAGAAATATGGACTTTGCTGGTTTCGGTACATAGATGATGTGTTTGGCATATGGGGGGGCGACATTGACTCCTTATATGCATTTTTAGCTGATTTAAACATTTCAACAAGATCTATAAAATTTCAATTGAACCTGAGTGAGGAATCGGTCCCTTTCTTGGACACACTGATAGTCAAGGATGGTAGGACTTTAAAAACTGACTTGTACAAAAAAATGAGTGATAGCAACAGCCTATTGAGGTTTGATAGTGCACACTCTCCATCCTTGATTAAAAGTTTGCCCAAGAGCCAGCTTCTACGTGTGAAGCGAATAGTTTCAGATAAGGATAAGATGACCTCTAGACTCAAAGAGATGGGCAGATGTTTTCTCAATAGGGGCTTTCCAAAATCCCTGATTGATAGTCAGATTAAAGAAATTGAGGCTTCAAATAGGGAACTAATTCCTAAGGGAAATAATGTAAATAGGAAATTTCAGAAAAAGGAGAGACTTGTATTTGTATCTGAGTTTAACCCACTTAGTAACAAAATAAATGGTATCATCAGGAAACATTGGCCTATGATAAAGGATTTGAATAAGCATATCAAAGAATTCCAAGAGCCCCCTATGCCAGCCTATAGGAGATGTAGAAATTTTAGGGACACTTTGGTCAAAGCTGACATTGGCCCAGAGAAGGGTCTGAGACAGACACATATTAGTAGTCCCCGGATGGGTTGCTATCCTTGTTTAGGATGCTGCAACTGCAACAGCATGATCAAAGGTGAGATGTTTCTACACCCCCTAACAGGAAAGAGATATAATATCTCAGGATACTACACATGTAATACAGATTTTATTATCTATCTGATTAAATGCCCCTGCTCTAAAATCTATGTAGGGGAGTCTACACGCAGGGCCAGGGATCGCATAAATGAGCACAAATCCAATATTCGTACAAAAAACCTTGATGCCCCGGTGTCAGGTCATTTTCTTCAGGCTGGTCACTCAATCTCGCAACTTAGGTTTCAAATCATTGAACATGTTAAAAGACCTAGGCGAGGGGTGATAGGGTCAAAATGCTGAAAAGTAGGGAAACATTTTGGATATATACCCTACAATCTTTGGCCCTTATAGGGATGAATAAAGAAATAGATTGGGGGATAATCCTTTAACATACATGTCTCTCCTTGAACCTTAAATAAGTACCATGTGGGTTATGTACTTACACTAGACAAAATATGTGATTCTGGGAATTTTACATTTTTTGCTAGTTTCAAGTATTTTTAATTTAAATATATAAATATGTTATATATTGTTTTTAACTTAGGTTGTATGTATTTACAGGCTTTTTGAGGGTTAAAGAAGAATGATCTCTCTGCTAACAACCACTAGAGGGATTATGTAGGTTAGGAATGTACTTGATTACACCTGAACCATGTAATTGAGCCCCTCCCCTCTAAGTAAGGGTATAAAGTGTGAGCAGTTATGATGTTATTTAGAACATGATTAAGGTCAGTGTATGACCGAAACGTTGTATCTCTTGTCTGCCATGATGTCAAACCAATAAAGGAAGAATTTTTGCATTCATAAGGTGCTGCTGTTTTTCTGCTTCTTTGGATTATACAAATAGTCGTTAACAGCTTTTTCTTGTTGGATCAGGTGGTCGAACATTAGGAGTGTTGAATTCCAACGTGTCGGGCTGTCGCAAATAAAGCACCTCACTGGCATGTTGTTTCGCCGCTGGATATCTGAAAAGTGCGCCATGGCCGTGTAGGAATGCCTGAAATGGCCACACACATTCCTGGCCTGCTTCAGGACGTCCTGTAAGCCTGGGTACTTATGCACAAATCGTTGTACGATCAGATTACACACATGTGCCATGCACGGCACATGTGTCAACTTGCCCAAATTCAATGCCGCCAACAAATTTTTTCCGTTGTCACTAACCACGTTGCCGATCTCCAGTTGGTGCGGAGTCAGCCACTGATCCACCTGTGCGTTCAGGGCGGCAGGAGTGCTGGTCCGGTGTTACTCTCTGCTTTCAGGCAAGTCAACCCCAAGACGGCGTGACACTGCCGTATCCGGGATGTGGAATAGTATCTGGGGAGCTGGGGGGGTGCTGTTGATGTGGAGCAAGACGCAGCAGCAGAAGAGGACTCAGCCGAGGAGGTTATGGAAGAGGATGGAGTAGGAGGAGTAGAGGAGGTGGCAGCAGGCCTGCCTGCAAGTTGTGGCGGTGTCACCAACTCCTCTGCAGAGCCACGCATTCCATGCTTGGCAGCCGTCAGCAGGTTTACCCAATGCGCAGTGTAGGTGATATACCTGCCCTGACCATGCTTTGCAGACCAGGTATCAGTGGTCATATGGACCCTTGCCCCAACACTGTGTGCCAGACATGCCATTACTTCCTTTTGCACACTACTGTTACACCAGATATGAGTTGCACTGGGGTGACACTGTGCCCTGGCAGGCAGGCCCTGAAACGCACACGTGTGAAGGAAACTGACTGCTATTATTTAACACAGTCAAAAAAGTTTTTTTTTTTTTTTTTAAATCTACACTACTCTTACACCAGATATGAGTTGCATTGGGGTGACACTGTGCCCTGGCAGGCAGGCCCTGAAACTAGGGTTGCCACTGCAGCCATGTTTTCCTGGACACTTATGAGTTACACATGCTGCAGGGTGTGCAGGGAGGAACATGTATTGTGTTTCTGGACAACACTATTCATATTCCTCCCTGCACACCCTGCAGCATGTGTAACTTATAAGTGTTCTGTATTTTAAGGGACGGGTGGCAACCCTACCTGAAACGCACACGTGTGAAGGAAACTGACTGCTATTATTTAACACAGTCAAAAAAGTGTTTTTTTTTTTTAAATCTACACTACTGTTACACCAGATATGAGTTGCACTGGGGTGACACTGTGCCCTGGCAGGCAGGCCCTGAAACGTACACGTGTGAAGGAAACTGACTGCTATTATTTAACACAGTCAAAAAAGTGTTGTTTTTTTAAAATCTACACTACTGTTACACCAGATATGAGTGGTGGCACTGGGCAAGTGGGCACAGTATACGCTGTGAGCCTGACACACACGCTGGCAGGCAGGCAACTGCAATTAGATTACACAGGGAAAAAAAAGCAGCCCTAAAAAGGGTTTTTTGGGGTCCTGTCCTTACAGCAGAGATCAGATGAGTCCTTCAGGACTGTAGTGGACACTGAATACACTAGCCTAGCTATCGATTTCCCTATTAATCAGCAGCAGCTACACTGTCCCTCCTCTCCCTAAGAATGCAGCTTCCGAATGAATCTAAAATGGATGCTGTCCAGGAGGTAGGAGGGTCTGGGAGGGAGGGTCTGCTGCTGATTGGCTGGAATGTGCCTGCTGACTGTGAGGTACAGGGTCAAAGTATTACTCAATGATGGCGAATAGGGGGCGGATCCAACATCGCATATGTTCGCCCCCCGCGGCGAACGCGAACATGCTATATTCGCTGGGAACTATTCACCGGCGAACTATTCGCGACATCACTAACGGTAACAATGTAAACATTGCTAAAAGGTAATTAATAGTTAGAGAAAGAATTTCTTAAATAAGATGTCAACTAAAGAAATCTGATATATAAATATATATATATCTCAAACAAAATACAAAACCAATCTTTGAATAACTAACAAATTAAATAATGAACTGATTAACTAATTAGGACATTGCACCTATATAAAACCAAGTGAATATATATATTTTTTTTATATTTTATTTCTTTATTGAATTTTCATAAAGTACAAATATCACATTTCAACAGATTACAAGTCTGGCAATTTTAATTAAGTCCTGACAAAATATCTAGTTTCAACTTGCGAATGTACCTTGAAACCTTGTCTAATTAAAGTTAGCTCCATTGTATAGTAGATTGTAATATCAATCTACGACAAGTGTTTCCGGAATTGCTTGACAGTTCAATATTCAATAACATTATACTCAGTACAAATACTGTGTATAACAAAACTAACAGTAACAATAACAAAACTAATAGTAACAATAACAACTTCTTGCAGAGCTTAAACCTCATCTAATTTTTTTTAAAGGTGAAACAAAAAGCAACATGTCATCATACAAGTGAAATTCCGTCCATATTTCCCACAGTGGCTCCAGGGATAATTGCAATTTACCCTCTCTTTATTCTCTTGATTGGCACCCACATATGATTCCCAATAAAACATCATATCATAGTATATTGTCAGTCTGTTCGTTTTAAAATAGAAGTTTCTCTCTAGCATTAGGCTCCTTTCACTCTTTCCCTCCATGTCTCTACCGTGGGAATCTTATCAGATCTCCACACAGAAGCTATGAGCTGCTTGGCCGTATTTAACATAATATGCCCAATGTTTCTCCTGATAGTGCATTTAACCTCTTTTAACATATTAAATAGGCACACTAGTGGGTTATGAGAAATATTACAGGACAGGGCAGTGTTTATTTCTTCAACTATTTTTACCCAATATGGTTTAATCTTCTCACAAGACCACCAGATATGGCCCATATTACCCATCTCTTTTCTACATCTCCAACACTTCTTGTTGGCAGAAGGGAACAGGTATTTCATTCTATTAGGTGTCAGATACCAGCGGAACAGAATTTTATAATTTGTCTCTAGAGCATATATTGTATGAGCAGGATGAGCTATACTTTGAAAGACTTCGTCCCATGTCTTTGAGCTTTGTGTCCCCATTATTTCCCTTTCCCATCCCTTAATGAAATTATGGGGTTTAGGAGCTGTTGCCTTGAGCAATAGTTTGTAGATGTATTTTCACTCTAAAAGAAAAAAGCGCAAACAAGACTCAAGTGCAATAAAACACACAGTGGCAACCGCGCTCTAAAATTCACACTTACAATGTTTATTAAAAATTAAAGCACTTTAACAACATACTATCAGAGCGCCAACACAAATACGGCAGGGTCTATGACAAATAGGGTTATAAATAAAATAAATTTATTGAACAGTTTAAAATTAATATAAAAATGTAAAAATTACTTTATGAGGATAACAATTAAGTATGGATGAAATGATTCTAATCCGTTCTTGTTAGAGAACTTCCTATTAGAATAAGCGGACTTAAGCTTTAATACAATTTAGTTTAAAATATGAAAATTAAGTTTATCAGCGATAATCTTAATCAATGATTAAAATCCTAATGCTCCCTCATGGATCCATGTTAACAGTCTAAAATGGTCTAGTTGTTCATAAGGTGCGAGTAACTTTAACAACAATCAGCAGCAAACGTTTTTCGTCATAAAGATTCCTGGTACTCAGCTGCTCCAAGAACGCTCTCCCTTCTGTGTATAGTCTGTTCCACACATCCGCCGGAACTTTGGTAGTAGGGAAAGACTTGTTGCTCAAACTACGGAAACCCTGTGTAACCAAACAAGGCAAGCGTATTCTTCCTAGAACACTTGAGACTACGGATCCTCTAAACAGTCACAAGTCCTCAATGATTACCCCAACGCGTTTCATCTGCTAACGTGCAGACTTCCTCAAGGAGAATAGTAAGTATTGTGATGCCGGATTTCCCAGAATCTCTTTAATAAAAACCCTCCATTGTCTTTCTATTGGTTATTCACCTTCAAGTTAAATCGTAAAAGATGCCACAGGGTCCTAAAAACCCAAACTCTAACTCACAAACTAAAAAACAATTAAAATGCATAATGTTATACAAATATACATCCAATACCTAATAACTGTGCATATTTCATATAATAACTAGATAATTAATCCATAATCTATGCACATTGAGAATTTAAATACATATATAAATAATTACCATTAAAATAATTAGTGTACTATCCCATATAAACTTAAACTCATTACTTCTTCATGCAAATATACAGGTTCATTTGAGTATATAGATTTACATTCTAAATATGTTTAACACATTTCACATACTTTTTTCAAAACAAGAGTAAAAACAACACCCATTCCTATGTTTTCTTGGCCAGAGATAATGTCAGATAATATATAACCCCTAGTCTATTTAAAATATAAAATATATATATATATATATATATGGGGGAATTTAAGGAAGAAATTCATAATAATTATACAAATATGAGGAGAAATGGAGTTCATAATGTATACACAAATAAGGGAAAAAAGGCAGTTTAAAAAAAATATAACTCCCAATATGTTTAAAATATAAATGAAATATAAATCAAATATAATTAAAATATGATTAAAACATAATGGGAGATGGAGGAAGAATTTCATAAAATTTCAACAGGTAGGAAATAAATTGATACATATTATGCACAGTTATTAGGTATTGGATGTATATCTGTATAACATTATGCATTTTAATTGTTTTTTAGTTTGTGAGTTAGAGTTTGGGTTTTTAGGACCCTGTGGCATCTTTTACGATTTAACTTGAAGGTGAATAACCAATAGAAAGAAAATGGAGGGTTTTTATTAAAGAGATTCTGGGAAATCCGGCATCACAATACTTACTATTCTCCTTGAGGAAGTCTGCACGTTAGCAGATGAAATGCGTTGGGGTAATCATTGAGGACTTGTGACTGTTTAGAGGATCCGTAGTCTCAAGTGTTCTAGGAAGAATACGCTTGCCTTATTTGGTTACACAGGGTTTCCGTAGTTTGAGCAACAAGTCTTTCCCTACTACCAAAGTTCTGGCGGATGTGTGGAACAGACTATACACAGAAGTGAGAGCGTTCTTGGAGCAGCTGAGTACCAGGAATCTTTATGACGAAAACCGTTTGCTGCTGATTGTTGTTAAAGTGCTTTAATTTTTAATAAACATTGTAAGTGTGAATTTTAGAGCGCGGTTGCCACTGTGTGTTTTATTGCACTTGAGTCTTGTTTGCGCTTTTTTCTTTTAGAGTGAAAGTTCCTGCCCTACTGCAAGTGGTACGAAGGATACATTTGGCAAATAAGCAGCAGAGTTCTCAAGTGGGATATAGTTGATTCCATCCGGAGGTGGTAATATACATTTTTTGTTTTTGCATATGTTTGTATATTTTAACAAAAGGAGATAATAATATTGTCCTCCTTTTTATTTATTTTTTATTTATATGTACCAGTTTTATATGTATGTTTAATGTGGTATTTTTAAATAAGTAAAGTGAGTTAGTGAAGAAATAATATTATTAACATTGCCAAAGAGTGTTAGCGCCATTGTTCTCTTCTGTGTGAGTTTGTAGATGTATGACATAGTCCCTTTTTGGGGTAAATTAGAAACGCACATTTGCTCGAATTGTGTCAGCTCAGCTGCCTCAGCAGATTGCTCCTGTCTCTGTGTGTCATTATGTAATGATTCACCTGATGGAATCTGATCAAAGAAACCATTTCCCACCTCTTTTAGTTCTGCTCTCGATATCATTTTGCCGTGAATATATTTTTTTATGTTTTGCTAAATCAAATTATAACAACTTGGCTATATCCTTTAATAATGTGAACAATGCCACAAATCCTGATATATATTGAAAAATCCTTTGGTTTTATGACTATAGCTTCAGTTTTCAATTGTTCAAGTTTGTTGTGTATCTGTAAATTATTCAAATTGTAAGAAGAGAAAATGAAGTGAACATATCTTGATAGGCTACAAAGTAGTTCTCTTCTAAGTTTAATTTTGTTTTACACTTTTCTTAGTGTACTGAATTGTGGAACAACTCATATACTTTATTCCAAGTTTGGCTACCCTGTAGTATCTATTTTTGTCTACCTGGGTGTTCCAGCTCATCCTTATAATCGGGGTCTAGAGAAACCTCGTCCAGGGTCTGTTGCACTTGAACAAAACAATAACGTTAAATTATATTGATGAGAGAGCATTATAAAGAACCACTGAAGGTGCCACGTATTCTGTCTGCCAATGGACTAGGATAATTGTCTTATTATATTTGAGGAGATATCCAACAAGGCTAATGATGCAACACCTATTTTTCCCTACACCCCTCTAGCTCATCAAGTTAGAATTAATAAACTGAGGCTTCACAATCATTTAAATTGGAGTGGAACGCAAAAACAAATTCTGATTTTTAAACATCTATATCTTGGGAACAGGTTTTTGAGCATACTTTGGTAGATTATCTCAGACTTTTAATCACTAAAATAGTAATAAATAAGAAAGTATATTGTTTTGATTATTTGTCGCTATCTTTTATGGACATTTATTTTTTTTGTAAAGAGTCTCTCCCTTTGGCACTATGAGAAAAAGAGACCAAAATAAATTTGCCTAAATTTGACAAAAAAGTGTACAAAGGTAGCTCCTTTTCAATAAGCTAGTAACCCAGAAAATATTTTCAGACATATTTGTGCTACATCACAGGTGTAAAGAATGTAAATGACAGAAAGTAATGAGCTCAGCCTCATATAAAGAGCTGACAACTTTATACTGTGTAACTAATAACTCACTGCCTGTGCACCTAAGCGTTGGTAAATATGTAAACTCTGAAACAGGAAATAAATATGAATTTTATTTAAAAATAAAGAATATAATGAAATCATCATCAAATGCATAATTAGGTAAATGAAAAGCTGCTGGACAGACACTGTAATGTTGCATTTTAGCTCTTCAGACGTTGGCTTGCTTTACAGATGCTTGTTATGCTAGTGAGGGGTCTTGTTATTCAGTTAAGGTCATGTTAGAAATTCATTGAGGCTCATTTTACGTATCTCTTCTAGCCGATTGCCAGTAGGTGTTCCAGCCATTTAACTAAGTGAAATCTCACACAACAGCGAGAACCACTACAAATGGGAAAGAAATAAGAAAAATACAACTGCAACAGGTTATTAAAATGTGTTTAATTGTTAAATGTGCGCATCTGTTTGTTAATGTCAGGAGCATGTTTAGCATCTATTGGTTATAATTGATACTTCCCGTTTAAGTGCTGTGATGAGAACAGGAAGTGACGTCACTGTTGTGGGCGGGGCTTAGGTCCGGTTGTCTGTTTCGGAGGAAGTTAGTGAAATCAACCTGACTAGATTCAGTGGCGTCACTAGGGGGGGACGGGGGGTTGCGGGCCGCACCCGGGTGACACCCTCCAGGGGGTGACACCAAAAAAAAATAAAAAAAATTTTTTTTTTAATTTTATTGAAATTCAAAGAAATACAATGTTGAGATGCATCCCGGCTGCTTTTGCTTGTTTGTACTTTGCTTCTCCCCTGCCCAATTTCGCTATGAATGTTGTGGGCATGCCGTGGGGCTTGCAAAGTTGCGCTGCTAGCCTAAACCTGCCTGCCTATCTGTGCTCACTGCTCAGTGACATGTGGAGCAGTGGAGTCACTCACTGCTGTGCTGTCTCTAGATTGATGTTTTTATGCTCTGTAATAAAATAGAGTTGTACCATCATTGCTGTGTCCTGCATGTGTCCTGCATCTCATGACATGGTGTCAGAAGTTCTGGCCTGCGCTTCTGTTCCTGATCGATAACAATGTCAAAGTTTACCCCACCTGAGCCTTTTGACTTCTCTCAGCCTGCAGCTTGGCCCACATGGCGTCAGCGGTTTCAGCGCTTTAGGATTGCTTCCAAGCTGAACAAGGAGAGTGGTGAAGTACAAGTTAATTCTCTTTTATACTCTATGGGGAAAGATGTGGAGCCAGTGTTCAATGCTTTTACTTTCCAAGAAGGGGAAGAATTTAACTTTGATATAGTTATGGATAAACTCAGTGCCCAAAAGAAATGTGATTCATGAGAGGGCTTGTTTTCACAAACGTGCTCAGCGTGTGGGAGAATCTGTGGAGTCATTTGTGCGCATCCTGTATGAACTAGCTGAATTCTGTGTTTGGTGTTGCTAAAGAAGAGCAAATCAGAGACAGAATAGTTATTGGAATTGCAGATGCTGAAGTCTCACTGAAGCTGCAGTTAGAGTCTGATTTAACATTAGATGGGGCTATTAGGATGGCCCGCCAGAGTGAACTGGTGAAAAAGCAAAGTGCTGATCTGAGGTCTGAGAGATTTGTGGATGAAGTGCAACAGTTCAGGAAAACTGCTAGTGAAAGGCACAGTGTGAGCGGTAGATCTAAAATAATGGATGGACCTAGAGATGGATGGGCGCGGCATGCACAATGCACGCGGTGTAACTGTGCCCATGATCAGAGTGTTATATGCCCGGCCAGAGATAAAAGATGCAGAAAATGTAACAGAATGGGCCATTTTGAAGTGGTGTGTAAAACTGAATTCATTTAGGAGATGCAGGTGGATAGTGACCAAGAGGGTCAGGAAGTGTCTTTTGTGGGGTCTGTTGTGGAACGTCCAAGCTCAGAGGAAGATTGGAAGGTTACTTTTACTGTAATGGGAGCCAAAGTCGATTTTAAGATTGACACTGGAGCAGATATCACTGTAATGTCTCTTACTGCATTTATGAAACTGCCTCGACAGCCCCAGCTGGCGAAGGTTACTACAAATGTCCATAGTCCTGGTGGCCGCATTGATTGTGCGGGGAAATTTCTTGCCAGCTGTGAGTACAAGCAAAGGAAATTCACTATGTGGGTGCATGTGATTCGAGGTCAGTGTGTTAGCAATTTATTGAGCAGAAAAGCAGCCTGTGAATTGGGCCTAGTGGCCAGAGTGAATGAGATCTCTGAAGATATGTTTGGTGAATTGAGCCTACTGAATTGCAAGCCAGTCCGTATAGCACTGAAAAGTGACGCAGTCCCATACAGTATTTCTACTCCCCGTAGAATTCCGTTCCCGCTTATGCCTCAAGTGGAGAAGGAGCTTATGCGCATGAAGTCTATGGGGGTTATTGAAGAGGTTGTTGAAGCGACTGACTGGTGTGCCCCCATTGTTCCAGTTGCAAAGAAAAACGGAAAGGTGCGCATCTGTGTGAACCTGAAAAGGTTGAATGAGGCAGTGAAGAGAGAGAGATTTATGCTGCCGAAATTAGAAGACATAGCTCCGAAGTTGGCTGGGGCGAAGTTCTTTTCTACATTAGATGCTTCTAGCGGCTTTTGGCAGAACCCCCTGGATCCAAAGTGCTGCAAACTGACTACCTTTATTACACCGGTAGGTCGGTTTTGCTTCTGTAGACTCCCCTTCAGGATATCCTCTGCTCCAGAAATTTTTCAAAGGGAAATGAGTTCTCTCCTAAGTGACCACGTGGGCATGGCAGTTGTCATGGACGACATTCTAGTGTATGGGTCTACTGCGAAGGAGCATGATCAGCGTTTAAGTTGTGTGCTGCAGGCTATCAAAGAGTCTGGGCTGAAGCTAAATAAAGATAAATGCCATTTTAGGAAAACTGAATTATGTTACTTTGGGCATATCATCAATGGGGATGGCATCAAGCCAGACCCCGAGAAAATTTGTGCTATTGAACAGATGAAAAGTCTTTCTGATGTACATGAGCTGAGACAGATATTGGGCCTTGTAAATTATGTGGGCAAGTTTCTTCCAGATTTATCAACAGTTCTACACCCTATCACAGAGTTGCTAAAGAAAGACGTTGCTTGGGTCTGGGGCCCTTCACAAGAAAAATCTTTTATGCAGGCCAAGTCCCTGCTGGGGTTCTACGACCCTTCCAAAAAGACTGTGGTTAGTGCTGATGCAAGCAGTTATGGGTTGGGGGCTGCTCTCCTGCAGTTAAATGAAAATAAACGACAGCCCATCGCCTACTGTTCCCGCACACTGATGGCTGCTGAGTCAAAATACACTCAAATTGAGAAAGAGTGCCTGGCTGCAGTTTGGGCCTGTGAGTGCTTTCAGCGTTATCTAGTGGTTTTAGAGAAATTTAGTCTGGAGACTGACCATAAACCGCTAGTCCCTCTAATCAACTCCTACGATATTGACAAAACACCCTTAAGATGCCAGAGACTTTTTTTTTTTTTAATTTATTAATTTTTTATTAATGAGATTTCAAAACAGTACAAGTGAATGCACAAAATAACTTAAAACATATCCACAACTCTTCGAGCCACACAGAATATCTGAGCATTAGGTCAAGCTATACATTGTGAAAAGTCATTTCCAGTACATAAACAAATGTTATTGAAAACCGAGATGCATATGCTATTAAACACATACATAATTTTTGTTAGAGAATTTCACGAGTCCAAATTAGAGCCTTGAACTATATTTGAAATAAAGTTATTTCGGGGATAGGATTATGGGGTATGGATAGGAAGGGAAGGTAAAACAAGGGAAGTTGGGGAGGAGGGGTAAGGGAGAAAAACAAAAATCTGTATTGCCCATACATATTATGTCAAATCTTGCAATATAAAACCAAATAGAATAGTTAAAATAACACAGGTAATATAGATTTGCCGAGCCGCTGCCACCATTATTATTATTACATACCTATTGAGGTAGTAAGCCTATGTGTCTTTGTATCATATAAGGTGTATATATGGTATAAACATAAGGGGTCCCAACTAAAGAGAAATCTAGGGTTACATAGCATGGGATGTTTTATACTTGCATTGCTCCCAAAGGAACATAATGTCCCAGAAAGACTCCATCTTACCAAGGGTAAAATAGTAGTGTCTCTCCAAAGTCAGAATTATATCTACCTGATTAAGCCAATTTTTAAAATTGGGTACTTGCAGGCTTTTCCACAATTTGGGGATTAGTTTTTTTGCTGCATTGATCATGATTTGAGTAATACTACGTCTAATTTTACATTTAATGTCTAAAATATTATTGAAAAGGAAAAGTTCTGTGGAAAAATTTGGGGAGAGGCCTATTACCTCACCTATGGTTGAGTGAACCTTTTTCCAAAATTGGTTTATTGGGGGGCATTCCCACCATATATGTAGCATTGTGCCTTCTTGTGTACAGCCTCTCCAACATTCGTTACTCACGTTTTTAAACATGTGTGTTAACTTATGTGGGGTTAAGTACCATCTAGTGAGGACTTTTATATTTGTTTCCAAATATAGGGCTGAATGGGCTGATTTTGCCGTGGCTTGGGACCAAAGTTTCCATTGTCTTGGTGGTATTTGTTTATTTAGTTCTGCTTCCCACTTCTGGACATAGGTAGGTCTTGTGGGAAGGTGTATTTCCATGAGAAGCAGGTACATGGAAGATATCGTCCCTTTTTCCAGGGGGAGTTTTTTAATGCATTTCATTTCAAATGCCGTAAGGGGTGTCAGGAAATCATTTTTATTTCTATGGGTTAATATATAATGTCGCATCTGTAGATATTGAAGCCAGAATTGAAAACAGGGATATCCCTGTTCAATTAGCTCTCCCCTTGTGCAAACTTTACCCCCCATCACCAAGATATGTATTGGTATTAGGTCCTGAAAGTCGCATGAGTCCTTCACTATATTAGTGGTCCAGGATTTACCAGTCTTAAATTCTGTATTCCAGAGTAGTGTGGTGAGAGGCGATCTAGGGGAAGAAATTTTTGGGAATTTTTTGCGCATTAAGATCCAATTGGACCATGTGGCACTGAAAATGGAGTAAAGCTTGATATTAGTAATTGCTGGTGGTAATGGTGACCAACAAAGTCCACCTAAGTGTGGGACATTAAGTAATTGGGACTCCAACTGGGTAACTTTTTTATTTATCAGTCTGCCCTGTCTGCACCAATATACAACCCTGCTCAGAGATATTGCTAACTTGTACCAATATAAATTTTGTACTCCCAAACCACCCCCCTCCCTAGAGGTATATAAAGTGGTTTTGGGGAGCCTGGGTTGTTTCTTCTGCCATATGTAAGTGTTAATTACCCTTTGCAATTTTTGAATCTCCTTGGAGGTTCCTGTGATCGGGAGAGTTTGCATTATGTATAGTGCCTTGGGCAGCAGAGTCATTTTTGCTGCTGCTATCCTGCCCAGCCAATAAATATTATTTCTAGGTAACCACCTAGAGGTTAGGTTATGAAATTCAGTTATCAGTTTACCATAGTTTATTTTACGCATTTCTTCTACATTAGAGGTTATCTGCACGCCCAGGTATTTTAAAGATTTATGGGTTATTTGGAAGAGATTCTCAGATTTTATTATTGCGAGGGTATCAACAGAGACATTTATGGGGTATAATTCCAATTTATTCGGATTAACTAAAAAGTTGGACACAGCTCCATACTCCACTAGCTCCCTTTGGGTTGTTTAAAGCGAAAGTATTGGGGAGGTCAGTGTAAGTAAAATATCGTCCGCAAACATTGCGAGTTTGTGTGATTGTCCTTGAATTTGGATTCCAGTAATATCAGGATTATTTCTAATTTTAGTTGCTAAGGGTTCTAAGGATAAGACAAATAGGAGGGGGGACAATGGGCACCCCTGTCGAGTTCCATTACGTATTTCAAAAGGCTCAGAGAGGGCTCCGTTAATCCGTACCTGTGCAGTCGGGTTAGAATATAGGGAGAGGATTTGAGTTATAAATTTAGAAGGGTGTCTGAATTTTGATAAAGTGGCTTGTAGAAAGGTCCAATCTAGCCTATCAAAGGCCTTTTCTGCATCAGTTGATAGAAGTATTGCTGGGAGATTGGTGTGTCTGATGTGTTCTATAAGGGTAACTACTTTGCACGTATTATCTTTAGCCTCACGTAGTGGTACAAAGCCCACTTGATCGCTGTCAATTAAGGAGGGTAGAAATGTATTTAGTCTAGAGGCCAAGATTTTAGCGTATAATTTAAGATCTACATTTAGTAAAGAGATGGGTCTGAAGTTAGCCGGGGTGTCGGGAGTTTTACCCAGTTTTGGCAATACTGTTATCTGTGGTTGGAGCATGGTATCTGGAAATAAATGCTGGTCAGATATGTGATTAAATAGGGTCTTAAGGTGTGGGATTAATTGAGCTTTAAATGTCTTATAATAAAGGTTGGTATAGCCATCCGGGCCTGGGGCTTTATGAGCTTTCATATTAGAAATAGCTACCGCAATTTCTTCAGGAGATATCAGAGCTTCTAATGCCTTAGAGTCCTCTGGAGAGAGTGTGGGGAGTTTAATATCACTTAAATAATTATCACAGGCTATTTTGTGGGATTGTGAGGGCCTATCTGTATGTATATTGTACAGTTTATGATAAAATTGTTTAAATATTGTTGCTATGCTTTTAGTGTCCTCTACTTGTGTTCCCTTATGAGTTGTAAGAGAGTGTATATATGCTTTTAATTGTTGGTTTTTTAAGGCTCTAGCTAATCGCTTGCCAGTTTTATTACTTTCCCCATAAAATTTTTGATGGATGAATAACTGTTTCCTACGGGCGTCAATTTGTCAGAGTTCATTAAATTCATTTCTTTTATCTTCAAGTTTCATTTGAAGAGTGGTGTCACTGGGATTCAATTTGCATTGAAAGTCCAGGTCGGCCAACTCTAGTGCTAAGATTTCAAATTTTTCTCTTGCTAGTCTACATTTGATAGCTCTAGATTTTATGAACTCGCCTCGCATATAGGCCTTGTGGGCTTCCCATATCATAGCTGGGCTTGTGTCTTGGGCAGTATTTATTGAAAAATAAGTGTCTATTTGTTTTGTAAATGCTTCTAGATCTTTTGGGTTTGTTAGAAGTGAATCATCTAATTTCCAGCAAAAAGGTTTAGCTAACATGGACGGCCACTGCAAAAAGCATTCCGTTAATGAGTAATCAGACCATGTGGTATGTTTTATATTGTTTTTTTTTATATGAGATAGTGCATGATGGTCTATAAATAAATAATCTAATCTCGAATTACTTTTGTGAGGGTGGGAGAAGAAGGTATAATCTCTCATGTCTGGGTTTAAGTATCTCCAAGTGTTGTGAAGGGTAAGTAATTTGAGATTGCTCCAAATAGATTGGAGGGCTTTAGATGAGAGCTGGGACTTGTTGTTGGAACAATCTATTGAAGGGACAAGGGGAGTATTAAGGTCTCCTCCAAGAATCAAAGGACCTTTTATTTTTGTTAAGATAGTGGAGGTGATATTTTGCATGAAAGAGTCTTGATGTGTGTTAGGTGCGTATAAATTAACTAATGTGACGGGTCTGCCATAAAGTAAGTCCGAAATGCATAAGTATCTCCCCTCTTTGTCCTTATCTAATTTTAGCAATTGAAATTGGATGGTTTTATGGATAAGTATGCTTACCCCATTTATCTTTTTATGTACATTAGTACTGTGAAAGTGTTGTGGGAAGTGTGTGGTAAAATATTTAGGGATCTTATTGGCCTTGAAGTGAGTCTCCTGTAGTAGTAAAATGTGTCCCCCTCTCCTTAATAGATCTTGTAGGGCCATTGATCTTTTATTGGGGCAGTTAAACCCTTTTACATTCTGAGTGATTATATGTAAGTGTGGTGTATCACCTTGAGCGGTCATGGTAGTGCAGAAACCTGGACTTGTTGTGAAGGGCTGGCAGCGGCAATCCGGCAATGAAGCAAATGGACATAGATTGTGGGCTGAACACAAAAGGAAAGAGAAACATTAATAAACAAAAACAGAAAGCGCATAACAATACGATAACAATAAAATAGAAGCTTATAGCTTCAGGAATATAGGGGGTTAACCAAAACTGAGTGAGCTATTCTTCAAAAACCTAAGATACATATAGTACATCCTACATTTGAATTTGTAACATTACTTCATATTGCAAACGTTATCTATTAACATAAAAAGAGCCATGATTCTCTCTATCTGAGTCTCTCATCTGTATTCTATCAAAAGGACTCTGATTCACGTAAAGTTCACAATGCTAGGGATGGGTCTCCTATCTTTTCATTTTTAGAGAGAGAGTCCTCTAAGCAGGAGGAAAAAAAGATAAAAGTGGTATACTTATGGAAGTTGCTAGTCCGCTTCTTGTGTAGCGGAGTTCTTTGCAGCCTGTCTGGAAGAGAGCGGATCATTTTTTCTAGAAGAGACCTTTTGCTATTCTGACCTCTGGGGCAGCGGTATTTCCTTCTGAATGGGTCTGCTTGTTCTAATCCTGTTGTTGTCATCCGGTATGTGTGGGTATGTGTGGGTCTAGGTGTAGTTCTTTGCAGATCGATGGAATATCCTCCGGATTGTCACACATAACACGCCTGCCTCTCCACAGTATTTGCAGGTTGAATCTATAGGGGATATTTTGCTGACGGAGCTTGTTTGTTAGGGGCCTCAAATCTCTTCTCTTTTGAAGCGTTCTAGCGAATAAGTCTTCGAACAGTTGTATCTCTGTTCCTTTGTATTTAATTGAATGTTTTGACCTTGCCTTTTTCATTAGAGATTCTTTGATCGGGAAGCTTGAGACCTTTACAATCACATCTCTTGGTGGTTGGTCATCAGTGGGCTTGGATCTAAGCGCCCTATGCACCCTAGGAACTCTATCCAGGGCAAAAGTTGATTAATCTCCCTCATCCATTAAGTATGCAAATAGACCCTGGACATAAGGTTCCAGGGTTGGCAGAGACACCTCCTCTGGTATACCTCTCATCCGGATATTGTGTCGGCGACTCCGGTTCTCTAGATCATTAATCTTGTTTTCTAATTGTATGATCCTTTTATCTTGTTGGGAAAGTTTACTTGAGAAGTTAGACATTACTGTGTGGTGGGTGACTGAATCTTCTTCAAGTTTTTCCACTCTTTGTCCTACTTCAGTAAGATCCTTCTTGATGTCTGCTATTTCATCGTGAATACATTGCTTCACTTGCTGTATGAGAGAAGTAAAATCTTGCTTTGAGGGTAGTGAGTCCAATAAGGCTTTAGGGACTGTGACTGCTTGTCCCAAGGTATCAGATTCCGAGTCTGAAGATATTGAGTCGCTTCTTGTTCTGGATTCTGGATTCGCAGATGATGACAATTGTGAGGCATCTAAGCATTTGAAAAACTTATTCACTGAAGGTGTCACATTTGCCATTTTCTTCATAGATATATCCCCTTTGTTACCTTTTTTTGGAGACATAGCGGTATGTCCCAGTAGGAACCAACAAGGAAAAATTTCAGCTTGGTGTATAGAGAGCGAAGCAAACTGTATTTGTATCCACTCACAGAGATCTAATGTGGTCTGTGCAAAGTCACAATGTTAAAGTGGATATTTGCAGGAGCATATATGTGACACCCTACGAATGGCAGTCTATTAGCCCCCCGATATTAGCGGATGATATTAAGATATGCCACGTTTAATAAAGCAAACCGGAATGTGGTTACATATTCAGGGTGAGGCCTAAGCAATTATCAACTGCGTAGCAACAAGTAGGCCTCACAAGACACAAGTCTCTCCCAAACAGGCCTTTGTATTTTAAGCAGCTTCCTGACGGCTAGATTTAGAGTTTTGTCGGTAACGACCCGCGTAGCTAACGTTGGATTTTTTCTGGCCGCACCTTTTAAATAACTCTGGTATTGAGAGTCCACAGAATGGCTGCGTTAGGCTTCAAAAAAGGAGCGTAGAGCATATTTAATGCAACTTCAACTCTCAATACCAGAGTTGCTTACGGACGCGGCCAGCTTCAAAAACGTGCTCGTGCACGATTCCCCCATAGGAAACAATGGGGCTGTTTGAGCTGAAAAAAAACCTGCAAAAAAGCCGCGTTCAGCTCCTAACGCAGCCCCATTGTTTGCTATTGGGAAACACTTCCTACGTCTGCACACTCTAACATGTACCCCGAGTCTAAACACCCCTACACTTATAAACCCCTATTCTGCCGCCCCCGCTATCGCTGACCCCTGCATATTATTATTAACCCCTAATCTGCCGCTCCGTAAACCGCCGCTACTTACATTATCCCTATGTACCCCTAATCTGCTGTCCCTAACACCGCCAACCCCTATATTATATTTATTAACCCCTAATCTGCCCCCCACAACGTCGCCTCCACCTAACTACACTTATTAACCCCTAATCTGCAGAGCGGACCGCACCGCTATTATAATAAAGTTATTAACCCCTAATCCGCCTCACTAACCCTATAATAAATAGTATTAACCCCTAATCTGCCCTCCCTAACATCGCCGAAACCTAACTTCAAACATTAACCCCTAATCTGCCGACCGAATCTCGCCGCTATTCTAATAAATGTATTAACCCCTAAAGCTAAGTCTAACCCTAACACTAACACCCCCCTAACTTAAATATAATTTAAATCTAACGAAATTAATTAACTCTTATTAAATAAATTATTCCTATTTAAAGCTAAATACTTACCTGTAAAATAAATCCTAATATAGCTACAATATAAATTATAATTATATTATAGCTATTTTAGGATTAATATTTATTTTATAGGTAACTTTGTAATTATTTTAACCAGGTACAATAGCTATTAAATAGTTAAGAACTATTTAATAGCTAAAATAGTTACAATAATTACAAAATTACCTGTAAAATAAATCCTAACCTAAGTTACAATTAAATCTAACACTACACTATCAATAAATAAATTAAATAAAATACCTACAATTACCTACAATTAAACCTAACACTACACTATCAATAAATTAATTAAATACAATACCTACAAATAACTACAATGAAATAAACTAACTAAAGTACAAAAAATAAAAAAGAACTAAGTTACAAAAAATAAAAAAATATTTACAAACATAAGAAAAATATTACAACAATTTTAAACTAATTACACCTACTCTAAGCCCCCTAATAAAATAACAAAGCCCCCCAAAATAAAAAATGTCCTACCCTATTCTAAATTACAAAAGTTCAAAGCTCTTTTACCTTACCAGCCCTGAACAGGGCCCTTTGCGGGGCATGCCCCAAGAAATTCAGCTCTTTTTCCTGTAAAAAAACACATACAATACCCCCCCAACATTACAACCCACCACCCACATACCCCTAATCTAACCCAAACCCCCCTTAAATAAACCTAACACTAAGCCCCTGAAGATCTTCCTACCTTGTCTTCACCTCACCGGGTATCACACCGATCCGTCCTGGCTCCGATATCTTCATCCAACCCAACCGGGGGCTAGACATCCATCATCCGACGGCTGAAGAAGTCCAGAAGAGGCTCCAAAGTCTTCATCCTATCCGGGAAGAAGAGTAGATCCGGACCGGCAACCATCTTCTTCCAAGCGGCATCTTCTATCTTCATCCGATGAGGACCGGCTCCATCTTGAAGACCTCCACCGCGGACCCATCTTCTTCCGACGACGACTTCCCGACGAATGACGGTTCCTTTAAGGGACGTTATCCAAGATGGCGTCCCTCGAATTCCGATTGGCTGATAGGATTCTATCAGCCAATCGGAATTAAGGTAGGAAAATTCTGATTGGCTGATGGAATCAGCCAATCAGAATCAAGTTCAATCCGATTGGCTGATTCAATCAGCCAATCAGATTGAGCTTGCATTCTATTGGCTGTTCCGATCAGCCAATAGAATGCGAGCTCAATCTGATTGGCTGATCGGATCAGCCAATCGGATTGAACTTGATTCTGATTGGCTGATTCCATCAGCCAATCAGAATTTTCCTACCTTAATTCCGATTGGCTGATAGAATCCTATCAGCCAATCGGAATTTGAGGGATGCCATCTTGGATGACGTCCCTTAAAGGAACCGTCATTCGTCGGGAAGTCGTCGTCGGAAGAAGATGGGTCCGCGGTGGAGGTCTTCAAGATGGAGCCGGTCCTCATCGGATGAAGATAGAAGATGCCGCTTGGAAGAAGATGGTTGCCGGTCTGGATATACTCTTCTTCCCGGATAGGATGAAGACTTTGGAGCCTCTTCTGGACTTCTTAAGCCGTCGGATGATGGATGTCTAGCCCCCGCTTGGGCTTAGATGAAGATTTCGGAGCCTGGAACGATCGGTGATACCTGGCATGGTGAAGACAAGGTAGGAAGATCTTCAGGGGCTTAGTGTTAGGTTTATTTAAGGGGGGTTTGGGTTAGATTAGGGGTATGTGGGTGGTGGGTTGTAATGTTGGGGGGGGTATTGTATGTTTTTTTTTACAGGCAAAAGAGCTGAATTCTTTGGGGCATGCCCCGCAAAGGGCCCTGTTCAGGGCTGGTAAGGTGAAAGAGCTTTGAACTTTTGTAATTTAGAATAGGGTAGGGCATTTTTTTATTTTGGGGGTCTTTGTTATTTTATTAGGGGGCTTAGAGTAGGTGTAATTAGTTTAAAATTGTTGTAATATTTTTCTGATGTTTGTAAATATTTTTTTATTTTTTGTAACTTAGTTCTTTTTTATTTTTTGTACTTTAGTTAGTTTATTTCATTGTATTTATTTGTAGATATTGTATTTAATTAATGTATTGATAGTGTAGTGTTAGGTTTAATTGTAGGTAATTGTAGGTATTTTATTTAATTAATTTATTGATAGTGTAGTGTTAGGTTTAATTGTAACTTAGGTTAGGATTTATTTTACAGGTAATTTTGTAATTATTTTAACTAGGTAGCTATTAAATAGTTCTTAACTATTTAATAGCTATTGTACCTGGTTAAAATAAATACAAAGTTACCTGTAAAATAAATATAAATCCTAAAATAGCTATAATATAATTATAATTTATATTGTAGCTATGTTAGGGTTTATTTTACAGGTAAGTATTTAGTTTTAAATAGGAATAATTTATTTAATAAGAGTTAATTTATTTCGTTAGATTTAAATTATATTTAACTTAGGGGGGTGTTAGTGTTAGGGTTAGACTTAGCTTTAGGGGTTAATACATTTATTAGAATAGCGGCGAGATTCGGTCGGCAGACTAGGGGTTAATACTATTTATTATAGGGCTATTGAGGCGGGAGTGAGGCGGATTAGGGGTTAATAACTTTATTATAGTAGCGGTGAGATCCGCTCGGCAGATTAGGGGTTAATAATTGTAGGCAGGTGGAGGCGACGTTGAGGGGGGCAGATTAGGGGTTAATAAATATAATATAGGGGTCGGCGGTGTTAGGGGCAGCAGATAAGGGTACATAGCTATAATGTAGGTGGCGGCTCTTTGCGGTCGGCAGATTAGGGGTTAATTATTGTAGGTAGGTGGCGGCGACGTTGTGGGGGGCAGGTTAGGGGTTAATAAATATAATATAGGGGTCGGCGGTGTTAGGGGCAGCAGATTAGGGGTACATAAGTATAACGTAGGTGGCGGTCGGCAGATTAGGGGTTAAAAAAATGGAATCGAGTGGCGGCGATGTGGGGGGACCTCGGTTTAGGGGTACATAGGTAGTTTATGGGTGTTAGTGTACTTTAGAGCACAGTAGTTAAGAGCTTTATAAACCGGCGTTAGCCCAGAAAGCTCTTAACTACTGACTTTTTTCTGCGGCTGGAGTTTTGTCGTTAGAATTCTAACGCTTACTTCAGACACGACTCTAAATACCAGAGTTAGAAAGATCCCATTGAAAAGATAGGATACACAATTGACGTAAGGGGATCTGCGGTATGGAAAAGTTGCGGCTGGAAAGTGAGCGTTAGACCCTTTCCTGACTGACTCCAAATACCGGCGGTAGCCTAAAACCAGCGTTAGGAGCCTCTAACGCTGGTTTTCACGGCTACCGCCAAACTCTAAATCTAGGCCTGAGTAAATAAGGATTGGGCTATTTTCCCTCCATGCATAAAGACATTTGAGCAAGGATGTTTTCCCCGACCCTTAAATTACTCACTGTCAGGTGGTAAGTTCACAGTAATGTTGCTCCAGCCGTGTTTCTGTGGCATGTTCATACCGGAGCCTTCCGAGGTCGGAATTGAGCCAATATCGTTGGTTTGAAAGTCTAAGAGGCTGTAGACTTTGTATTTGCAGGCATCCGTGATAGCAGCCTCCTGCGCCGTTGCGCTTTTGGGGCATAAAACTCTCCCCTAATGTGACATAAAACTGTCTTTTCAGGAGGCTCCCAGCTGTCCTCTAGCTCGAATCAGGTTTTAAAAGTGCTGTAACCTGGGTGGTATCATAGGATTGCGGTTTTTAGCTCACTTTGTTAACGGAGCTCACAAAGGTGCAGCCATCTCGCTTGAGCGTTGGCTCCGCCCCCCAAGATGCCAGAGACTTTTAATGAGACTACTCAGGTTCAATGTTCAGGCAGTGCATGTGCCGGGGAAACAACTGGTTGTGGCAGATACACTATCCAGGCTCCCGCTGGCTGCTGCTGAAGAGTCTTCAACTGAATCGGACGTGAAAGTGTATGTTGATTCAGTTCTGGCCTCAAAGTTAATTTCTTCTAGGAAACTGGAAGAAATAAAGAAAGAGACCTATTTGGACAAAGATCTGCAAGAGGTTATGAAGTACATAAAAGAAGGCTGGCCTGAAAGCCGGGCAGCCTGGATGTCTGTAAGTTCTTACCAGCCAGAGATGTCGCAGCTCACGGAGCTGGAGGGGTTGGTGCTGTTCCAAGACCACATCGTTATTCCTGTCAGCATGAGGAAGGAGATGTTAAACAGGATTCACGATGGCCACTTAGGCATTACAAAGTGCAGAGAAAGGGCAGCTTTGGCTGTGTGGTGGCCTGGGATCAACTCCGACATTGCAAATCACGTGTCTAAATGTGCCTTTTGCCTGGAACGCCGGCCTACTCAGAGAAGGGAGCCCTTGATTTCTACTCCGCTGCCTGCTGGGCCGTGGCAGAAAATAGCTGCTGATTTGTGTGAACTGCATGGGAAAAAGTTCCTTGTTGTGATCGACTACTATTCCAGGTATTTGGAAATTGCACCTTTGAATGATATCACAAGTCAAGCCGTTATCATTCGTCTGAAGAGCTTGTTCACCCAGTGGGGCATTCCAATGGAGCTGGTGAGTGATAATCTCATGCAGTTCGCTTCTACATAGCTCAGTGCTTTCAGCAGGGAATATGACTTTGTACATTCCACGTCAAGTCCACATTACCCGCAGGCCAACGGAATGGCTGAAAGGGCAGTTCAAACATCAAAGTTCATTTTAAAGCAATCTGAGCCGTACCTAGCCCTCTTGTCCTACAGGGCGATGCCCATTCAAGCCACCAGGTTTAGCCCAGCACAGCTGATGCTAGGACGCCAGATTCGCACCACTTTACCCTCAGTGGGTGTCTTCAAGCCGACTGGCTCTGTTCCTCGAGACGAAGTCCTTAGGAGGGATGAAGAGACCAAAAAGGGCTATTGTTTCTTCTACGACAGGAGACATTCTGTCAGGCCCTTACAGGAGCTAAATGCGGGGGAAAGTGTTAGAATTAAACTGGATGATGAGAAGAAATGGAAGACGCCTGCTACGGTAATTGGACGCTCTCCAGAACCAAGGTCTTATGCAGTCCTTACTGATGGAGGGACGGTTACACGCCGAAACCGAAGACATCTTCAGCCTGTACCTGAGAGTCTGGAACTGGATGCCTCAGTACCACCGCTGGTGGGATCCCCTGTTCTAAAAGGGGTGCCTTCCCCTCAGCAAGATTACAGCGGGGATATGTCTTTGCCTCCAGCGGACTCTTGTTCACCTTCTTCTGTATCAGAGGATAGTTCATGCAGAGTTAAATCAAGCGGAAGAGTGGTGAAACTTCCGGCCCAATATAAGGACTGACTTTAGCTAGAACAGTGACCGGAAGTATGGGCAGAATAATCCCATGGTCACTGTGGACTATGGTAGTCTACCCCGATGTTCAAGTCAGGATGTAATGAATGTTGTTTGTTTTTTCTGTAACCAATTTGCTATATACTGTTCAAAATAATGTTGTTGTATACTCTTTGTATACCCTGTTATTTGTTATATTTAAATGTATGCTTCGCCCTTTGAAAAGGGGGAAGATGTGATGAGAACAGGAAGTGATGTCACTGTTGTGGGCAGGGCTTAGGTCCAGTTGTCTGTGTCGGAGGTAGTTAGTGAAATCAAATCAACCTGACTAGATGTATGTTTCTATGCTCTGTAATAAAATAGAGTTGTACCATCATTGCTGTGTCCTGCATCTCATGACAAGTGTTGTTGCCACTTTACTCCCCTATTTAGTTGTCATCAATCATTTTACCTTTGCTAGGTAATTTGATGACTTTGGATATCACTTTGTTAATAACCTGTGCTCTCCTAGCCAGCCATGTTAATTCAGGCTAGTCTGTAGCTACTACTTACTACATCTTATCTCCTGGTTGCAGCTGAATAAGCATCTTATTTCCCGCATTTTTCTACTCTATTTTGCTAAATCTGATACAGCTGTACAAACTCAGCTATCCGATCTCAGTTTACTCCTACATGCCGGAGCGTGTGACGTCATTGGAGAGGCCAACAGCTTTACCCCAGGCAGCAGGGTCTAGAATGGCATGGACAGCACTACAGTACGGTACAGTGTAACTGACATACTTGCATTCTCTGCTTATACCTTACCGTGTACCAAGTTTCTACATGGACTGTTACACTGCATTGCCTGCTTGCCTTTCTTACGCTTCCAGCTACATTGTTATACATTGCACTGCTTCCCAGGCCTCAATCCACTTATTACTGCCTGCTTATACTCAAACTTTAATACAGCTGCTCTAATTTAGTATTCATCCGTATAAACTGTAAGCTCAACTATCCTCAACATTGCACAACTGACTTTTACTGTGTTCTATGAGACATATTCAACCTTCCCAAGCTTGTGAATATTTACTGAGCCTACTAAAAAATTACAGCGCATATTTCCAGTCCTGTTACTCATCATGTAGCTGTTATATCAAGTTATATCACACCTCTTGCTACTCAATTATACTATTTTAAATCTCTTGACCCTCGGAAGGTCACCCTCAGTTCTATGAGCACAATTAGGGTATTAAATACAACATAGTACCCGTGGTTTGGTGTGAGACTGAATGGAGCTGTAAATATGTGTGTATATATATATATATATATATATATATATATATATATATATACTTGGGTATTCCTGTCATATCCTTACAGTTAAGCTAGTATATATATATATATATATATCAGTAATGCACTCTGTAATAACCTCCTGTTAGCCATGTGGTTAAGTGTTCTTCACGCTACCTATGTCAAAGGGAAAACATTCCTCGGGAAACTGAATGTTCAACCAATTGGTGCCTAGGAATAGGAACTTCCCCACAGCCCCAACACAAATAATCCAAAATGCAAACGCTATCCTCGCACTCCAAAGATGAACTTTAAACTGCAGTTTGCATCAGTAAAAGGAGAACTTTTAATGTACAGTTATAAACGCGTGAGATTACATCAGAGTCAAACGCGTTTCGTTGCAATGTAACTTTCTCAATTACCCATGGGTGTTTTATGGAGGTCGTTGTTTAGTTTTACTTTGTTTTGTATTACTTGTAAGATATGTATGTGATTCCAGCATTCTTCACAATAAAACTCATTCTGTGCGCTAAGAATGAAACGGTTTTGAGAAAGAAACAGTTACATTGATTTCAACAAAGCAGAACTCTTCATTTGCTGCTCTACATAGTGATGGTTACAAACCTTTATGAAATTTGTTTCATGGCATCAGCAAGAAACTAGTTTCATGGAAGAGATTTACTGAGTCTAGGCTATTGTCATGAAAATAATCCTGATGTGTAACATTATACTCATCACATATATTATACAAGGCCAGTATGTTGCTTTCTCTGATACTTTCAGTGTCAGCAAATAGTTTCAGTGTTCTGCAGTCGGGTATACAATAGACAGCTGTAGCTGCAGCTCAGACCCATAAATAAAACATAAAAAGCAGCGCCTTGCTCCTTGCGATGCTACAAACAATTCAGGTTTTGTTGTTTTGCCAGAGAGAGGTATCCGTGTGTTACACAGCTGATGATATCATCCTATTATCTCTGTTTTTTACAATAATCCCATTTTTTTATATTCAATTTTCTTTCATTGATTTTTACCCTTCGGTTTCCTTGTAGTTTGCACAGTTAAACGCTCAGCGCTACATTTCAAAGCAATTTTGCTTAGTACAAAAAAATCTAATTATTATCATTTATTTTATATAGATCATCAGACAGCGCTGGAACAAATAGATGGCTGAATTTTTACCATCAGTTATTGCTAAGGGCAGAGGAAGCGCTCTCAGCCTTATCAAGTTTATGTTTTTTTTAGATTTCTTGTTATTCATGTCGCTAAATTAATTCTAACTGAAAACTAACTGCCAAACAGATTACTAAAGTAACCGGATTTATAAAGCAGGTACACTGTCATTAGTTGTAGGGGACAATATATTCATGCTTAGATTCAATAAAACTCCTTTGTGATATTTCCCAGAAAAAAACGCACTGTAAGATCACATGAAAATCGCATGAAATTAAAGAGATTTGCGCTGTCCTTTGTCACAGTTTAAGTTGCGACTTCAGATGTATTATTATTATTATTGTTATTGTTATTATTGTTATTATTATTACTATTGTTATTATTATTCTTACTATTGTTATTATTATTGTTATTATTATTTATTATTTATTATTGTCATTATTATTATTTATTATTGTTATTATTATTCTTACTATTGTTATTATTATTATTTATTATTATTATTATTACTATTATTATTATTATTCTTACTATTGTTATTATTATTATTGTTATTATTCTTACTATTGTTATTATTATTATAATTATTTATTATTATTAATAATATTTATTATTGTTTCTATTGTTATATTTATTATTATTATTCTTACTATTGTTATTATTATTATAATTATTTATTATTATTATAATTATTATTATTAATATTTATTATTGTTATTATTATTGTTATTGTTATTATTATTTATTGTTATTCTTCTTCTTCTTATTGCTACTATTCTTATTATTGTTATTATTACTATTATTATTATTATTGTTATTATTACTATTGTTATTATTATTACTATTGTTAAAATTATTGTTATTATTATTATTATTATTAGTATTATTATTATTTATTATTGTTATTATTATTTATTGTTATTCTTCTTCTTATTATTGTTACTATTCTTATTATTGTTATTATTACTATTATTATTATTATTGTTATTATTACTATTGTTATTATTATTACTATTGTTAAAATTATTGTTATTATTATTATTATTATTATTAGTATTATTATTAATAATAATAAAGGAAGCTGCATCTATCTCAATACTATTTGCTTCTCTGTGCATAGAGCAAGATCTACTGTGAACCATACTGACATCACAAAACACCTTCAAAGCTTTATAGAACTAAGGAATAAAAATTAAGAAAAAAAACCCTCTATAAAACAGACTCACATACTTACACACACACACTCACACACATACTCACACACTCACACACAAACATACTCACACACACACATTCTCACAGACACTCTGTCACCCAGACTCTCTCATACACACTATCACACAAACACACTCTCTCACACACACTCTCTCACATACTCTTTCTCACACAAACACACTCTCTCACAGACATTCTGTCACACAAACACACTCTCTCTCACACACACTCTCTCACACAAACACATTTTCGCACACAAACACTCTCTCACTGACACTCTGTCACACAAATACACTCTCTCACACAAACACCCTCTCTCACATACAGTACACTCTTGCTCACACAAACACCCTCTCACACACAAACACACTCTCACAAAAACACAGTCTCTCACATAAACACCCTCTCTCACATACTCTCTCTCACACAAACACCCTCTCTCACACATTCAGTACATTCACTCTCACACAAACACCCTCTCACACACAAACACTATCTAACAAAAACACAATCTCTCAGACACACACACTCTCTCACATACTCTCTCTCACACACACACTCTCACAGACACTCTGTCACACAAACACACTCACTCACACAAATACACATTCACTCACACAAATACACACTCTCACACCCACACAAATACACACTCTCACACCCACACACTCAACACATAGGGGCCGATTTATCAACCCTCTGTTGGACATGATCCGATCAGTGGATCATGTCCGACAGACATCACTGAATGCAGAGAGCAATACGCTCGTAATACGCAACTCGTAACTAAAATGTTACAAAGTACGCTAACACCCATAAACTACCTATTAACCCCTAAACCGCCACCCTCCTGCGTCGCAAACACTATTTAAAACGTATTAACTCCTAATCTGCCGCCCACCCACATTGCGACTATTAAATACATTTATTAACCCCTAATCTGCCACCCACCCACATCGCCAACACTAGTTAAATATATTAACCCCTAAACCGCTGCTCCCTGAAATCGCTGACACTCTAATAAAGTTATTAACCCCTAAACTGCTGCTCCCTGACATCGCCGCCACTAAATAAACCTATTAACCACAAAAACCTCTGGCCTCCCACATCGCCACCACTAAATAAATGTATTAACCCCTAAACCTCTGGCCCCCCACATTGCAAAAGACTAAATTAAACTATTAACCCTAAAAGTTAATACCCCCTAACTTTAAATTAAAATTACAATAAAACTATATTTAAACAAATAAAACCTTACCTGTGAAATAAAATTAAACCTAACATTAAACTATAAATTAACCTTACCTTACTGTTCTAATAAAATAAAAAAAACTAACACGCCTCAGTATTAGGTGGTCTGAGCACTACCATAATATGAAAAACAACTATAAATTACATAGTGTATATATCGAGACACTGCAATATTAAACATAATGGGGACACCAATTGTTTTTCTATTTCCCCTAGTATATTCCCAAGTATCATCTCTATAATAGATTTTTTAGACTCAGGCAAAGGGAGACCTACTGGATCCACAAATTGAAAAGTCTATATCCATCTGGCCTCAATTTGAATGTGGATCGGGCAGCCTTCCACTGATGTCTGTGAGATCTTCTTGTGGTTCTGATTTTTGTTTTTCTAATTAATATAAGTTTCTACATAAAATAGTAAAGTCTTATCTTACCCAATATTTACTTCAATATCACTATAGATCGGGTTGTGCCAAGATGTAACCTTGGTATATGCTCCTCTGTGGGTGCAGATACTATAGAGAGTCTATCATTAATACTAAGACTGCATGGTCGATTAACACAACATAGGCACTTTATTGCATAGTATACAAAACCTTTGGTTATGAATACCATGTTATTCAAGTGATTTGTGATATCTTGACACATTGTAGATCTGTATCTAAGGGACACTTAGGCCTAGATTTAGAGTTTTGTCGGTAACGACCCGCGTAGCTAACGCCGGCTTTTTTTCTGGCCGTACCATAAAAATAACTCTGGTATTGAGAGTCCACAAAAAGGCTGCGTTAGGCTCCAAAAAAGGAGCTTAGAGCATTTTTAACGCAGCTTCAACTTTCGATACCAGAGTTTCTTACGCAAGCGGCCAGCCTCAAAAACGTGCTCGTGCACGATTCCCCCATAGGAAACAATGGGGCTGTTTGAGCTGAAAAAAAACCTAACACCTGCAAAAAAGCCGCGTTCAGCTCCTAACGCAGCCCCATTGTTTGCTATGGGGAAACACTTCCTACGTCTGCACCTAACACCCTAACATGTGCCCCGAGTCTAAACACCCCTAGCCTTACACTTATTAACCCCTAATCTGCCGCCCCCGCTATCGCTGACCCCTGCATATTATTTTTAACCCCTAATCTGCCGCTCCGTAAACCGCCGCTACTTACATTATCCTTATGTACCCCTAATCTGCTGCCCCTAACACCGCCGACCCCTATATTATATTTATTAACCCCTAATCTGCCCCCCTCAACGTCGCCATCACCTGCCTACACTTATTAACCCCTAATCTGCCGAGCGGACAGCACCGCTACTATTATAAAGTTATTAACCCCTAATCCGCATCACTAACCCTATAATAAATAGTATTAACCCCTAATCTGCCCTCCCTAACATCGCCGACACCTAACTTCAAACATTAACCCCTAATCTGCCGACCGGAGCTCACCGCTACTATAATAAATGTATTAACCCCTAAAGCTAAGTCTAACCCTAACACTAACACCCCCCTAAGTTAAATATAATTTTAATCTAACGAAATTAATTAACTCTTATTAAATAAATTATTCCTATTTAAAGCTAAATACTTACCTGTAAAATAAATCCTAATATAGCTACAATATAAATTATAATTACATTGTAGCTATTTTAGGATTAATATTTATTTTACAGGCAACTTTGTAATTATTTTAACCAGTTAAGAACTATTTAATAGTTACCTAGTTAAAATAATAACAAAATTACCTGTAAAATAAATCCTAACCTAAGTTACAATTAAACCTAACACTATACTATCATTAAATCAATTAAATAAAATACCTACAATTACCTACAATTAAACCTAACACTACACTATCAATAAATAAATTAAATACAATTCCTACAAATAACTACAATGAAATAAACTAACTAAAGTACAAAAAATAAAAAAGAACTTAGTTACAAAAAATAAAAAAATATTTACAAACATAAGAAAAATATTACAACAATTTTAAACTAATTACACCTACTCTAAGCCCCCTAATAAAATAACAAAGACCCCCAAAATAACAAAATGCCCTACCCTATTCTAAATTACTACATTTCAAAGCTCTTTTACCTTACCAGCCCTGAACAGGGCCCTTTGCGGGGCATGCCCCAAGAAATTCAGCTCTTTTGCCTGTAAAAAAAAACATACAATACCCACCCCAACATTACAACCCACCACCCACATACCCCTAATCTAACCCAAACCCCCCTTAAATAAACCTAACACTAAGCCCCTGAAGATCTTCCTACCTTGTCTTCACCCTACCAGGTTCACCGATCCGTCCTGAAGAGCTCCTCCGATGTCCTGATCCAAGCCCAAGCGGGGGGCTGAAGAGGTCCATGATCCGGCTGAAGTCTTCATCCAAGCGGGAGCTGAAGAGGTCCATGATCCGGATGAAGTCTTCATCCAAGCGGGAGCTGAAGAGGTCCATGATCCGGATGAAGTCTTCTATCAACGGCATCTTCAATCTTCTTTCTTCTGGATCCATCTTGCAGACCTCCGACGCGGAACATCCTCTTCTCCCGACGCCTACTAGCCGAATGACGGTTCCTTTAAGGGACGTCATCCAAGATGGCGTCCCTCGAATTCCGATTGGCTGATAGGATTCTATCAGCCAATCGGAATTAAGGTAGGAATATTCTGATTGGCTGATGGAATCAGCCAATCAGAATCAAGTTCAATCTGATTGGCTGATTCGATCAGCCAATCAGATTGAGCTTGCATTCTATTGGCTGTTCCGATCAGCCAATAGAATGCAAGCTCAATCTGATTGGCTGATTGGATCAGCCAATCGGATTGATCTTGATTCTGATTGGCTGATTCCATCAGCCAATCAGAATATTCCTACCTTAATTCCGATTGGCTGATAGAATCCTATCAGCCAATCGGAATTCGAGGGACGCCATCTTGGATGACGTCCCTTAAAGGAACCGTCATTCGGCTAGTTGGCGTCGGGAGAAGAGGATGTTCCGCGTCGGAGGTCTGCAAGATGGATCCGGAAGAAAGAAGATTGAAGATGCCATTGATAGAAGACTTCATCCGGATCATGGACCTCTTCAGCTCCCGCTTAGATGAAGACTTCATCCGGATCATGGACCTCTTCAGCCCCCCGCTTGGGCTTGGATCAGGACATCGGAGGAGCTCTTCAGGACGGATCAGTGAACCTGGTAGGGTGAAGACAAGGTAGGAAGATCTTCAGGGGCTTACTGTTAGGTTTATTTAAGGGGGGTTTGGGTTAGATTAGGGGTATGTGGGTGGTGGGTTGTAATGTTGGGGGGGGGTATTGTATGTTTTTTTTTACAGGCAAAAGAGCTGAATTTCTTGGGGCATGCCCCACAAAGGGCCCTGTTCAGGGCTGGTAAGGTAAAAGAGCTTTGAAATGTAGTAATTTAGAATAGGGTAGGGCATTTTGTTATTTTGGGGGTCTTTGTTATTTTATTAGGGGGCTTAGAGTAGGTGTAATTAGTTTAAAATTGTTGTAATATTTTTCTTATGTTTGTAAAAAAAAAAATATTTTTTGTAACTTAATTCTTTTTTATTTTTTGTACTTTAGATAGTTTATTTCATTGTAGTTATTTGTAGGTATTGTATTTAATTTATTTATTGATAGTGTAGTGTTAGGTTTAATTGTAGATAATTGTAGGTATTTTATTTATTAATTTATTGATAGTGTAGTGGTAGGTTTAATTGTAACTTAGGTTAGGATTTATTTTACAGGTAAATTTGTAATTATTTTAACTATTTTAGCTATTAAATAGTTCTTAACTATTAAATAGCTATTGTACCTGGTTAAAATAATTACAAAGTTGCCTGTAAAATAAATATTAATCCTAAAATAGCTACAATGTTATTATTCGTTATATTGTAGCTATATTAGGGTTTATTTTACAGGTAAGTATTTAGCTTTAAATAGGAATAATTTATTTAATAAGAGTTAATTAATTTCGTTAGATTAAAATTATATTTAATTTAGGGGGGTGTTAGTGTTAGGGTTAGACTTAGCTTTAGGGGTTAATACATTTATTAGAATATCGGTGAGCTCCGGTCCGCAGATTAGGGGTTAATAATTGAAGTTAGGTATTGGCGATGTTAGGGAGGGCAGATTAGGGGTTAATACTATTTATTATAGGGTTAGTGAGGCGGATTAGGGGTTAATAACTTTATAATAGTAGCGGTGCGGTCCGCTCGGCAGATTAGGGGTTAATAAGTGTAGGCAGGTGGAGGCGACATTGTGGGGGGCAGATTAGGGGTTAATAAATATAATATAGGGGTCGGCGGTGTTAGGGGCAGCAGATTAGGGGTACATAAGTATAACGTAGGTGGCGGTCGGCAGATTAGGGGTTAAAAAAATTTAATCGAGTGGCGTAGATGTGGGGGGGCCTCAGTTTAGGGGTACATAGGTAGTTTATGGGTGTTAGTGTACTTTAGAGTACAGTAGTTAAGAGCTTTATGAACCGGCGTTAGCCCAGAAAGCTCTTAACTACTGACTTTTTTCCTGCGGCTGGAGTTTTGTCGTTAGATGTCTAACGCTCACTTCAGACACGACTCTAAATACCGGAGTTAGAAAGATCCCATTGAAAAGATAGGATACGCAATTGACGTAAGGGGATCTGCGGTATGGAAAAGTCGCGGCTGAAAAGTGAGCGTTAGACCCTATTTTGAGTGACTCCAAATACCGGAGTTAGCCTAAAACCAGCGTTAGGAGCCTCTAACGCTGGTTTTCACGGCTAACGCCAAACTCCAAATCTAGGCCTTAGAGTGTTGGTTGTGACCCATTGTGTAATAGCCTAAGGTTTTTTACATCTTTATAACGTCTTGATATTGCCATATTTAGTAGCGTTAAACATAATTTTATATGATCATCTATGTTGTAAATTGTCATGTGTATCTTTTACACTAAGCATCTATTGAGCATTTAATAGGTTTTAACTATTCTATGTATGTTTAATGATTTAATGTTGAAATGTTCACTATCTTATTGTATTTCATTAAAACATTGACATCCGGTTTTGGGTGTGCACCAATACTGGCATTCAATTGGCTGGAGGGTATTATATGAGAGCAAGGTTTTTATGTTAGTTACAGCCTGATGAAACAGCATTTTATAGCCAAGAAACACGTTGCTGTTTTTCTCTGTTTTTGATGAAGTTTTTGAGATGATCTTAGTGTGTATTGATATACTGTAGGCGAGTCTCCTCTCTCCTATACTCTCTCCAGCCGTTCCAGCTGACTAGCGCAGGTATCGAGAATGTCACAGTACTCCCACTGGGAGATCTCTCTGAGTGGTGGAATGCCCCCTCATGGTCGGCCCTGCCTATCGGAAGTGAGTCTGTTGGGCGACTTAGAGGTCCCGGCCTGCTGTGTTTCATCTATGTGAGTTGCCATTTGTTTGGTTATTCTGTGTTCTTTATACAGTCTATACTGTCCCATGTGGTGTCTCCTCTTCTGTCTTTTCAGGATTGTATCGTGACCTATCGTTCTGGGAGTGCTGCCGAAGATTTGATATACTATCTATTAACCCCTAAACCGAGGCCCCCCCCCACATCGCAAATACTTAACTAAAGTTTTTAACCCCTAATCTGCCGACCGGACACTTAAATAAATATATTAACGGCCGCACTCCGGCCTCGCAAACACTAGTTAAATATTATTAACCCCTAATCTGCCATCCCTAACATTGCAGACACCTACCTACATTTATTAACCCATAATCTGCCGCCCCCAATGTCGCTGCCACAATATCAAATTTATTAACCCCTAAACCTAAGTCTAACCCTAACCCTAACACCCCCCTTACTTAAATATAATTTAAATAAAACGAAATAAAATTACAATTAAATAAATTAGTCCTATTTAAAACAAAATACTTACCTATAAAATAAACCCTAAGATAGCTACAATATAACTAATAATTACATTGTAGCTATCTTAGGCCTAGATTTAGAGTTCGGCGGTAGCCGTGAAAACCAGCGTTAGAGGCTCCTAACGCTGGTTTTAGGCTACCGCCGGTATTTGGAGTCAGTGATTAAAGGGTCTAACGCTCACTTTTCAGCCGCAACTTTTCCATACCGCAGATCCCCTTACGTCAATTGCGTATCCTATCTTTTCAATGGGATCTTTCTAACGCTGGTATTTAGAGTCGTTTCTGAAGTGAGCGTTAGAGCTCTAACGACAAAACTCCAGCCGCCGGAAAATAGCAGGAGTTAAGAGCTTTCTGGGCTAACGCCGGTTCATGAAGCTCTTAACTACTGTACCCTAAAGTACACTAACACCCATAAACTACCTATGTACCCCTAAACCGAGGTCCCCCCACATCGCCGCCACTCGATTAAAATTTTTTAACCCCTAATCTGCCGACCGCCACATACGTTATACTTATGTACCCCTAATCTGCTGCCCCTAACACCGCCGACCCCTATATTATATTTATTTACCCCTAACCTGCCCCCCACAACGTTGCCGCCAGCTACCTACAATAATTAACCCCTAATCTGCCGACCGCAAAGCGCCGCCACCTACGTTATCCTTATGTACCCCTAATCTGCTGCCCCTAACACCGCCGACCCCTATATTATATTTATTAACCCCTAATCTGCCCCCCTCAACGTCGCCGACACCTGCCTACACTTATTAACCCCTAATCTGCCGACCTGACCTGAGCGCTACTATAATAAATGTATTAACCCCTAACCCGCCTCACTAACCCTATCATAAATAGTATTAACCCCTAATCTGCCCTCCCTAACATCGCCAACACCTACCTTCAATTATTAACCCCTAATCTGACGACCGGAGCTCATCGCTACTATAATAAATGTATTAACCCCTAAAGCTAAGTCTAACCCTAACACTAACACCCCCCTAACTTAAATATAATTTAAATCTAACGAAATTAATTAACTCTTATTAAATAAATTATTCCTATTTAAAGCTAAATACTTACCTGTAAAATACATCCTAATATAGCTACAATATAAATTATAATTATATTGTAGCTATTTTAGGATTAATATTTATTTTACAGGTAACTTTGTAATTATTTTAACCAGGTACAATAGCTATTAAATAGTTAAGAACTATTTAATAGCTAAAATAGTTAAAATAATAACAAATTTACCTGTAAAATAAATCCTAACCTAAGTTATAATTAAACCTAACACTACCCTATCAATAAATTAATTAAATAAACTACCTACAATTACCTACAATTAACCTAACACTACACTATCAATAAATAAATTAAATACAATTGCTACAAATAACTACAATGAAATAAACTAACTAAAGTACAAAAAATAAAAAAGAACTAAGTTACAAAAAATAAAAAAATATTTACCAACATTAGAAAAATATTACAACAATTTTAAACTAATTACACCTACTCTAAGCCCCCTAATAAAATAACAAAGACCCCCAAAATAAAAAATTCCCTACCCTATTCTAAATTAATAAATGTAAAAGCTCTTTTACCTTACCAGCCCTGAACAGGGCCCTTTGCGGGGCATGCCCCAAGAAAATCAGCTCTTTTGCCTGTAAAAAAAAACATACAATACCCCCCCAACATTACAACCCACCACCCACATACCCCTAATCTAACCCAAACCCCCCTTAAATAAACCCAACACTAAGCCCCTGAAGATCTTCCTACCTTGTCTTCACCATCCAGGTATCACCGATCCGTCCTGGCATCCGGTGCTGAAGAGGTCCAGAAGAGGCTCCAAAGTCTTCCTCCTATCCGGCAAGAAGAGGACATCTGGACCAGCAAACATCTTCTCCAAGCGGCATCTTCGATCTTCTTCCATCCGGTGCGGAGCGGGTCCATGTTGAAGCAGCCGACGCGGATCCATCCTCTTCTTCCGTTGTCTCCCGACGAATGACGGTTCCTTTAAGGGACGTCATCCAAGATGGCGTCCCTCGAATTCCGATTGGCTGATAGGATTCTATCAGCCAATCGGAATTAAGGTAGGAATATTCTGATTGGCTGATGGAATCAGCCAATCAGAATCAAGTTCAATCCGATTGGCTGATCCAATTAGCCAATCAGATTGAGCTCGCATTCTATTGGCTGATCGGAACAGCCAATAGAATGCGAGCTCAATCTGATTGGCTGATTGGATCAGCCAATCGGATTGAACTTGATTCTGATTGGCTGATTCCATCAGCCAATCAGAATATTCCTACCTTAATTCCAATTGGCTGATAGAATCCTATCAGCCAATCGGAATTCGAGGGACGCCATCTTGGATGACGTCCCTTAAAGGAACCGTCATTCGTCGGGAGACAACGGAAGAAGAGGATGGATCCGCGTCGGCTGCTTCAACATGGACCCGCTCCGCACCGGATGGAAGAAGATCGAAGATGCCGCTTGGAGAAGATGTTTGCCGGTCCGGATGTCCTCTTCTTGCCGGATAGGAGGAAGACTTTGGAGCCTCTTCTGGACCTCTTCAGCACCGGATGCCAGGACGGATCGGTGATACCTGGATGGTGAAGACAAGGTAGGAAGATCTTCAGGGGCTTAGTGTTAGGTTTATTTAAGGGGGGTTTGGGTTAGATTAGGGGTATGTGGGTGGTGGGTTGTAATGTTGGGGGGGGGTATTGTATGTTTTTTTTTACAGGCAAAAGAGCTGATTTTCTTGGGGCATGCCCCGCAAAGGGCCCTGTTCAGGGCTGGTAAGGTAAAAGAGCTTTTACATTTATTAATTTAGAATAGGGTAGGGAATTTTTTATTTTGGGGGTCTTTGTTATTTTATTAGGGGGCTTAGAGTAGGTGTAATTAGTTTAAAATTGTTGTAATATTTTTCTAATGTTGGTAAATATTTTTTTATTTTTTGTAACTTAGTTCTTTTTTATTTTTTGTACTTTAGTTAGTTTATTTCATTGTAGTTATTTGTAGCAATTGTATTTAATTTATTTATTGATAGTGTAGTGTTAGGTTAATTGTAGGTAATTGTAGGTAGTTTATTTAATTAATTTATTGATAGGGTAGTGTTAGGTTTAATTATAACTTAGGTTAGGATTTATTTTACAGGTAAATTTGTTATTATTTTAACTAGGTAACTATTAAATAGTTCTTAACTATTTAATAGCTATTGTACCTGGTTAAAATAATTACAAAGTTGCCTGTAAAATAAATATAAATCCTAAAATAGCTATAATATAATTATAATTTATATTGTAGCTATATTAGGGTTTATTTTACAGGTAAGTATTTAGCTTTAAATAGGAATAATTTATTTAATAAGAGTTAATTAATTTCGTTAGATTTAAATTATATTTAAGTTAGGGGGGTGTTAGTGTTAGGGTTAGACTTAGCTTTAGGGGTTAATCCATTTATTATAGTAGCGATGAGCTCCGGTCGTCAGATTAGGGGTTAATAATTGAAGGTAGGTGTCGGCGATGTTAGGGAGGGCAGATTAGGGGTTAATACTATTTATGATAGGGTTAGTGAGGCGGGTTAGGGGTTAATACATTTATTATAGTAGCGGTGCGGTCCGCTCGGCAGATTAGGGGTTAATAAGTGTAGGCAGGTGTCGGCGACGTTGAGGGGGGCAGATTAGGGGTTAATAAATATAATATAGGGGTCGGCGGTGTTAGGGGCAGCAGATTAGGGGTACATAGGGATAATGTAAATTGCGGCGGTTTACGGAGCGGCAGATTAGGGGTTAATAATATAATGCAGGTGTCAGCGATAGCGGGGGCAGCAGATTAGGGGTTAATAAGTGTAAGGTTAGAGGTGTTTAGACTCGGGGTACATGTTAGGGTGTTAGGTGCAGACGTAGGAAGTGTTTCCCCATAGGAAACAATGGGGCTGCGTTAGGAGCTGAACGCTGCTTTTTTGCAGGTGTTAGGTTTTTTTTCAGCTCAAACAGCCCCATTGTTTCCTATGGGAGAATCGTGCACGAGCACGTTTTTGAGGCTGGCCGCGTCCGTAAGCAACTCTGGTATCGAGAGTTGCATTTGCGGTAAAAATGCTCTACGCTCCTTTTTTGGAGCCTAACGCAGCATTTTTTTGAACTCTCGATACCATAGTTAATTTTATGGTGCGGCCAGAAAAAAGCCTGCGGAGCGTTAACAGCCCTTCTACCGCCAAACTCCAAATCTAGGCCTTAGGGTTTATTTTTATTTTACAGGCAACTTTGTATTTATTTTAACTATGTAGAATAGTTACTAAATAGCTATTAACTATTTAATAGCAACCTAGTTAAAATAAAGACAAATTTACCTGTAAAATAAAACCTAACCTAAGTTACACTAACACCTAACACTACACTATAATTAAATTAAATCTAAACTAAATACAATTAAATACAATTAAATTAAATAAACTAAAGTACAAAAAAACAAAACACTAAATTACAGAAAATAAAAAAATAATTACACATTTTTAAAACTAATTACACCTAATCTAATCCCCCTAATAAAATAAAAAGCCCCCCAAAATAATAAAAATCCCTACCCTTTACTAAATTACAAATAGCCCTTAAAAGGGCCTTTTGTAGGGCATTGCCCCAAAGTAATCAGCTCTTTTACATGTAAAAAAAAATACAATACCCCCCAACATTAAGAACCACTACCCACACACCCAACCCTACTCTAAAACTCACCCAATCCCCCCTTAATAAAACCTAACACTAACCCCTTGAAGATCACCCTACCTTGAGACATCTTCACCCAGCCGGGCACAAGTGGTCCTCCAGACGGGCAGAAGTCTTCATCCTATGCGGGCAGAAGAGGACCTCCAGACAGGCAGAAGTCTTCATCCAGACGGCATCTTCTATCTTCATCCATCCGGAGCGGAGCGGGTCCATCTTCAAGCCAACCGACGTGGAGCATCCTCTTCTTCCGACGACTCCCGACGAATGAAGGTTCCTTTAAATGACGTCATCAAAGATGGCGTCCCTTTAATTCCGATTGGCTGATAGGACTCTATCAGCCAATCGGAATTAAGGTAGGAAAAATCCTATTGGCTGATGCAATCAGCCAATAGAATTGAGCTTGCATTCTGTTGGCTGATTGGAACAGCCAATAGAATGTGAGCTCAATCCTATTGGCTGATTGGATCAGCCAATAGGATTTTTCCTACCTTATTTCCTTTTTTTTGGGTGTGTGGGTTTTAATGTTGGAGGGGTATTGTATTTTGTATTTTTTAAGGGCTATTTGTAATTTAGTATAGGGTAGGGATTTTTATTATTTTGGGGGGCTTTTTATTTTATTAGGGGGATTAGATTAGGTGTAATTATTTTTCAAAATTTGTAATTATTTTTTATTTTCTGTAATTTAGTGTTTGTTTGTTTTTGTACTTTATTTTATTTTATTTTATTGTATTTAGTTTAGGGATTTAATTTAATTATAGTGTAGTGTTAGGTGTAATTGTAACTTAGGTTAGGTTTTATTTTACAGGTAAATTTGTCTTTATTTTAACTAGGTAGCTATTAAATAGTTAATAACTATTTAGTAACTATTCTACCTAGTTAAAATAAATATAAAGTTGCCTGTAAAATAAAAATAAACCCTAAGATAGCTACAATGTAATTATTAGTTATATTGTAGCTATCTTAGGCCTAGATTTGGAGTTCGGTACGCTGGTTTTGGCCGCCCGCTGGTATTTGGAGTCAGTGATTAAAGGGTCTAACGCTCACTTTTCAGCCGCGACTTTTCCATACCGCAGATCCCCCTACGCCATTTGCGTAGCCTATCTTTTCAATGGGATCTTTCTAACGCTGGTATTTAGAGTCGTTTCTGAAGTGAGCGTTAGAGCTCTAATGACAAAATTCCAGCCGCCTGAAAATAGCAGGAGTTAAGAGCTTTCTGGCTAACGCCGGTTCATAAAGCTCTTAACTACTGTACCCTAAAGTACACTAACACCCATAAACTACCTATGTACCCCTAAACCGAGCTCCCCCCACATCGCCGCCACTCGATTAAAATTTTTAACCCCTAATCTGCCGACCGTCACCTACGTTATACTTATGTACCCCTAATCTGCTGCCCCTAACCCCGCCGACCCCTGTATTACATTTATTAACCCCTAACCTGCCCCCCACAACGTCGCCGCCAGCTACTTAAAATAATTAACCCCTAATCTTCCGACCGCAAAGCGCCGCCACCTACGTTATCCCTATGTACCCCTAATCTGCTACCCCTAACACCGCCGACCCCTATATTATATTTATTAACCCCTAATCTGCCCCCCTCAACGTCGCCGACACCTGCCTACACTTATTAACCCCTAATCTGCCGAGCGGACCTGAGCGCTACTATAATAAAGTTATTAACCCCTAACCCGCCTCACTAACCCTATCATAAATAGTATTAACCCCTAATCTATTCTAATAAATTGATTAACCCCTAAAGCTAAGTCTAACCCTAACACTAACACCCCCCTAACTTAAATATAATTTACATCTAACGAAATTAATTAACTCTTATTAAATAAATGATTCCTATTTAAAGCTAAATACTTACCTGTAAAATAAATCCTAATATAGCTACAATATAAATTATAATTATATTATAGCTATTTTAGGATTAATATTTATTTTACAGGCAACTTTTTAATTATTTTAACCAGGTACAATAGCTATTAAATAGTTAAGAACTATTTAATAGTTACCTAGTTAAAATAATAACAAATTTACCTGTAAAATAAATCCTAACCTAAGATATAATTAAACCTAACACTACCCTATCAATAAATTAATTAAATAAACTACCTACAATTACCTACAATTAACCTAACACTACACTATCAATAAATTAATTAAACACAATTCCTACAAATAAATACAATTAACTAAACTAGCTAAAGTACAAAAAATAAAAAAGAACTAAGTTACAAAAAATAATAAAATATTTACAAACATAAGAAAAATATTACAACAATTTTAAACTAACTAAGAGCTCGCATTCTATTGGCTGATCGGAACAGCCAATAGAATGCGAGCTCAATCTGATTGGCTGATTGGATCAGCCAATCGGATTGAACTTGATTCTGATTGGCTGATTCCATCAGCCAATCAGAATATTCCTACCTTAATTCCGATTGGCTGATAGAATCCTATCAGCCAATCGGAATTCGAGGGACGCCATCTTGGATGACGTCCCTTAAAGGAACCGTCATTCGTCGGGAGACAACGGAAGAAGAGGATGGATCCGCGTCGCCTGCTTCAAGATGGACCCGCTCCGCACCGGATGGAAGAAGATTGAAGATGCCGCTTGGAGAAGATGTTTGCCGGTACGGATGTCCTCTTCTTGCCGGATAGGAGGAAGACTTTGGAGCCTCTTCTGGACCTCTTCAGCACCGGATGATGGATCGCCAACCCCCGCTTGGGTTGGATGAAGATGTTGGAGCCAGGACGGATCGGTGAACCTGGTATGGTGAAGACAAGGTAGGAAGATCTTCAGGGGCTTAGTGTTAGGTTTATTTAAGGGGGGTTTGGGTTAGATTAGGGGTATGTGGGTGGTGGGTTTTAATGTTGGGGGGGTATGGTATGTTTTTTTTACAGGCAAAAGAGCTGAAATCCTTGGGGCATGCCCCGCAAAGGGCCCTGTTCAGGGCTGGTAAGGTAAAAGAGCTTGTAACTTTTTTAATTTAGAATAGGGTAGGGAATTTTTTATTTTGGGGGGCTTTGTTATTTTATTAGGGGGCTTAGAGTAGGTGTAATTAGTTTAAAATTGTTGTAATATTTTTCTTATGTTTGTAAATATTTTATTATTTTTTGTAACTTAGTTCTTTTTTATTTTTTGTACTTTAGCTAGTTTAGTTAATTGTATTTATTTGTAGGAATTGTGTTTAATTAATTTATTGATAGTGTAGTGTTAGGTTAATTGTAGGTAATTGTAGGTAGTTTATTTAATTAATTTATTGATAGGGTAGTGTTAGGTTTAATTATATCTTAGGTTAGGATTTATTTTACAGGTAAATTTGTTATTATTTTAACTAGGTAACTATTAAATAGTTCTTAACTATTTAATAGCTATTGTACCTGGTTAAAATAATTAAAAAGTTGCCTGTAAAATAAATATTAATCCTAAAATAGCTATAATATAATTATAATTTATATTGTAGCTATATTAGGGTTTATTTTACAGGTAAGTATTTAGCTTTAAATAGGAATCATTTATTTAATAAGAGTTAATTAATTTCGTTAGATGTAAATTATATTTAACTTAGGGGGGTGTTAGTATTAGGGTTAGACTTAGCTTTAGGGGTTAATACATTTATTATAGTAGCGATGAGGTCCGCTCGGCAGATTAGGGGTTAATAATTGAAGGTAGGTGTCGGCGATGTTAGGGAGGGCAGATTAGGGGTTAATACTATTTATGATAGGGTTAGTGAGGCGGATTAGGGGTTAATAACTTTATTATAGTAGCGCTCAGGTCCGCTCGGCAGATTAGGGGTTAATAATTGAAGGTAGGTGTCGGCGATGTTAGGGAGGGCAGATTAGGGGTTAATACTATTTATGATAGGGTTAGTGAGGCGGATTAGGGGTTAATAACTTTATTATAGTAGCGCTCAGGTCCGCTCGGCAGATTAGGGGTTAATAAGTGTAGGCAGGTGTCGGCGACGTTGAGGGGGGCAGATTAGGGGTTAATAAATATAATATAGGGGTCGGCGATGTTAGGGCAGCAGATTAGGGGTACATAGGGATAACGTAGGTTGCGGCGGTGTACGGAGCGGCAGATTAGGGGTTAAAAAAAATATGCAGGTGTCAGCGATAGCGGGGGCGGCAGATTAGGGGTTAATAAGTGTAAGGTTAGGGGTGTTTAGACTCGGGGTACATGTTAGAGTGTTAGGTGCAGACGTAGGAAGTGTTTCCCCATAGGAAACAATGGGGCTGCGTTAGGAGCTGAACGCTGCTTTTTTGCAGGTGTTAGGTTTTTTTTCAGCTCAAACGGCCCCATTGTTTCCTATGGGAGAATCGTGCACGAGCACGTTTTTGAGGCCGGCCGCGTCCGTAAGCAAATCTGGTATCGAGAGTTGCATTTGCGGTAAAAATGCTCTACGCTCCTTTTTTGGAGCCTAACGCAGCATTTGATTAAACTCTCGATACCAGAGTTAAATTTATGGTGCGGCCAGAAAAAAGCCCGCGGAGCGTTAACAGCCCTTTTACCGCCAAACTCCAAATCTAGGCCTTAGGGTTTATTTTATAGGTAAGTATTTATTTTTAAATAGGACTAATTTATTTAATTGTTGTAATTTTATTTATATTAATTTAAATTATATTTAAATTAGAGGGGGGTGTTAGGGTTAGACTTAGATTTAGGGGTTAATAACTTTAATATAGTGGTGGCGAAGTTGGGGGCGGCAGATTAGGGGTTAATAATTGTAGGTAGGTTGAGGCGACATTGGGGGTGGCAGATTAGGGGTTAATAAATATAATGTAGGTGGCGGCGATGTTGAGGTCAGCAGATTAGGGGTTCATAGGTATAATGTAGGTGGCAGCGGTGTACGGAGTGGGAGATTAGGGGTTAATAATAAAATGTAGGTGGCGACAATATCGGGGGCGGCAGATTAGGGGTTAATAAGTGTAATATTAGGGGTGTTTAGACTCGGGGTTCATGATAGGTTTTTAGGTGTAGACATAAAATGTATTTCCCCATAGGAAACAATGGGGCTGCGTTTGGAGCTGAACGCTACTTTTTTACAGGTGTTATTTTTTTTTTTTTCAGCCATCTCATTGTTTCCTATGGGGAAATCGTGCACGAGCACGTTTTGCCAGCTCACCACTACCGTAAGCAACGCTGGTATTGAGGTGAGATGTGGAGCTAAATTTTGCTCTCCGCTCACTTTTCTGAGGCTAATGCCGGGTTTGTAAAAACCTGTAATACCAGCGTTGTCTTAAGTGAGCGGTGAGAAAAAAAATGCTCGTTAGTACCGCAAGCCTTACCGACAAAAACTTGTAATCTAGCCGTATGTGTTTATGTGCCAATCATGGGTATAATAAACCGGAACATTTATAAATACAATGGTGAAACTTAAAACTCAGGAGAATATCATTAAAATAAACATAATCCCAATATAGGATCTTTAGATTGTAAAGTCATGAAACATGTAGCCCTCATTTTTTCGCTTTTGGAAGGCTCAAATGATATTCATATAAAGCATATAATTAACAATTCTTTAGTAAAAGGCACAGAATTGTGAAATTTTGAAGGTAAAGTAAATGTTATCACATGAAAGCATTTAATTCCAAATCTATGTTGAGACCTTTTGGAGCCAAAGTATCCAGTTCATGGATCCAAAACGTCTCTCTTTGGCGGAGAAACCTTAATCTGTTAGAACATTTGTTTGGTGGTATGCTTTCCAGAATTTTTACTTTCAAACTGTCAGGATTAGAGTTATGCTTTATTTTTAAATGATAGAGCACACTATGTGTATCTAGTTCATGGTTGATATTGTATTTGTGTTCACTGAACCTCTTACGGATGGTTCTTTTTGTGTGTCCTATATATAAGAGATTACAACTACAGGTTAACAGATAAACTACATATGTTGAGCTACATGTGAAGCTTTTTTTTAATGTGATTTTCTTTAGTATTATTGTAGTTATAGAAATTGGTATTCCAACAAATATGTGCACACATCCCACATCGTGGGACACCACATTTTCTGGTTCCCTTTCGTGGCCCTAACCATGTATTTGGTTTATTGGTGTTAGAAGGTTTTTGTTGAGTTTCAGATCTTAGTTTAGATGTTGCTAAGATGTTCTTGAGATCTTTAGTGATGGTAGGTTTATTGGGTAGTGTTGGACCCAAAACTGGATCTGCTTGGAGTATACTCCAATGTGAATTGAGGATGTGTTCAATTGCCTTACTACCCTGACTGAAGTTTGTGATGAACCTAGTACTATTGTCTGGTTTCTGGACAATATTTTCTGTGGATGGTACTAGCATGGTATTTCTATTCATAAATTGTACTTTATCTTTGACTTGTGTTAGAAGAGTGCTGTCATATCCTTTGTCCAGAAATCTTTTGTTTAATATTTCTGATTCTTTTATATATTCAGAGGGAAAGGTGCAATTTCGTTTAACCCTTTGGTATTGACCTAATGGGATGTTGCGTTTCCACCTAGGTAGGTGTCCGCTTTTGGCATAGAGAAAGCCATTTCTATCAGTAGGTTTTCTGAAATTTTTTATGGCTACTTTGTTATCAGATACAAATAAGGTGAGGTCTAAGAAATCAATTTTCTCCTTATGGCTATTGGACATGAATTTCAAATTCATATTGTTATTTATATGTTCTAAAAATTTGGAGGTGTTAGAATCCCCTTCTTTCCAAATTATCACATCATCAATGTAACAATGATAATGTATAATGTTATCTTTAAAGGGGTTATTGTTCCAGATGTAATGATGTTCAAAATGACCCATATAGATGTTTGCATATGAGGGCACAAAAGTAGTGTCCATTGCGGTCCCCTGTGTCTTTAAATAAAATGTTTTTTTCAAATTCAAAATAATTATGGTTTAGTATGAAATAAATGCCAGATACTAGAAACTCTAATTGTTGGTGGGCCATGTTTGTCAATTCAAGACTGTTTCTAATGACATTAATAACCAATCGGTGGGGGATGCAAGTGTAAAATGCAGTCACATCACAAGTAAGCCAACTGTATTCTTTATGCCAAGTTAATCCTTCAAAAAGGTTTATTACATGGGTTGTATCTCTTATATATGAAGGGATCTTTTTCACTGCTGATTGTAGGAAAACAAATCTATGTAAATAGATAAATTAGTGAGTGAGCCAATCCCCGAAATGATGGGCCTACCCGGGGGATTGCTAAGAGATTTATGTACTTTGGGCAAGTGGTATAATATTGGTATACTTGGGTATAGTTCTAAAAGGAAGTGGTATTCATCTTTAGTAATAGTGTTATCTGTTTTTGCTAACTTTAATATTTCTGAAAGTTCCTTTGTGAATTTTTCTGTTGGGTTGACCGTTAATTGTCTATATGTATCTGTATCTTTTAAAATGTTAAATGCTTCCTTGAGGTAGTCTGACCTGTTCTGTAAAACAACCCCCCACCCTTATCCGCTGCTCTAATGATGATACTAGTATCAACTTTTAAGTTAGAGAGCGTGAATCTTTCTAATTTGGTCAAATTGTCATTGTATTTGTTTAACAAAACCCCTTTGTTGGTATCCCAGAGTCTGGAAAGGTCATTATTAACAACCTTTTTGAAAGTGCTGATATATTCTCCTTGTGTTCCTACTGGGTAGAAGGTTGATTTTCTTTTAAAGTTAGTATGAATGATTTGATCATTCATTTCATGTAAACTCCTCTTGTGTTCAGATGCTTTTGTAGATGAGTCTGTTTGGATATATGATGTATCAATAGTGGATATATGTGATGTAGATGTTAGATCTAAAGGTGAGGGTGTATTAAGGAAACTGTTCTCTTTTTCCTCATTTGCTGCAATCAAAGCAGTCTCTTTATTATTTTTATCTGATCCGTCAATGGTAAATTGGCTTGAATTGTCACAGGTATATTGCCTTTCTTACATTTATGTTGTCCTTATTGCACTTGTATTTATATATGCATTCTTTTGTGGTAATTTAACTGTACATTTTATATGTAGGCTCTGATTGTCACTTTTTTTTACCAATTAAACTTACCGAAACTCTTTTGGACCTATCAGAGCCCTGTACAGTTTCCTTTTTAAGCAGCCTGAATACCAACCACTTCATACTCTCCTCTTGACAAAGTCAGGACGTTGCCGGATGAAACGCGTTGAGGTCATCCAACGCTCTGACGTCACTGACGTCCCTCGACAAACCAGGCTTGTCCCACTAGCCCACAGGTATGGCGCATACCTTTGATGAAGCACGGACAAACTCTCCATCTCTCCCTGGCTCTCCTTGGACGTTTCAGGCACTCAGAGCTTATAAATATTGCTTGTTTTTATCTTCTTCCTGTAAGTGTTCTTTTCAAAAAGCGCAATAATGTGCGTGTATTAAATGGTTTTACTCTTAGATGGGATGCGCTGTGTTTTATTTTTCTGCAGTATCTCTCACATAAGGATCCTTTAAACGGAAGTTTCCACCATTCTACAGCAGTACCCATTTCACGTGTACCTATTCCAGGCACGGCACAAAAGCAAGGAAGAAAAAAACAAAAACAAGTTTCTGCTATGAACTTGACTATTTCTAGGATTCCACCACCATGAAATCTTCATAAGCTTTTTACCGTACTTCAAGGACACTTGCAACCTGAATCTGGGATACCACCGGAATCTCCTGGGTTTTACATCAGCCCGTGGATATCAGGTTCTACTATAATCTTCATTTCAACCTTTACCAGATACGGTACTGGGACATTCTTGTTATTCTTGTGACTTATTAACTTTCACGATCACAAAGGGCGCAGTATTTTCTGTTGTTTGTTTATTATTTTTTGTAATCTTACAGCTAGATTACGAGTTTTGAGCGCTATAGTGATTTTAACAACCTCCCTATAGGCTTGTGCGGACGATATGGTTGCGTTGAGCTCCATACTGCACTGAAATCAAGCGCTGCTGTTACGTGCTCGTGAGCGATTTCCCCATAGACATTAATGGGGAGAGCCAGCAAAAAAAATGTCTAACACCTGCGATCTCGGAATGAAAACCTCTGTAACGCAGTCCCATTGATGTCTGTGGAAATCAAAACTGATGTTTAAACCTAACACCCTAACATAAATCCCAAGTCTAAACACCCATAATCTGCCACCCCCAACATCACCGCCACCTACATACAGTTATTAATCCCTAATCTGCTACCCTGAACATCGCCGCTACCTACATATAGTTATTAACCCCTAATCTGCTACCCCCAACAGCTGCCACCTACATACAGTTATTAACCCCTAATCTGCCGTCCCCAACATCACCGCCACCTACATAAAACTATTAACCCCTAATCTGCCGCTCCCGATGTTGCCACTATACTAAAGTTATCAACCCCTAAACCTCTGGCCTCCCACATCACTACCACTAAATAAATCCATTAACCCCTAAGCCTAACACTAACCCTAACGTAACCCTAACCCTAATGTAACCCTAAGCCTAACACCCTCTAACTTTAATATAATTAAAATACAACTTAACTAAAGTTACAATTATTAACTAATTAATACCTATTTTAAACTAAATACAAACTTACCTGTAAAATAACACCTAGGCTAGCTACAATATAACTAATAGTTATATTGTAGCTAGCTTAGGTTTTATTTTTATTTCACAGCTAAGTTTGTATTTATTTTAACTAGGTAGACTAGTTAGTAAATAGTGATTAACTATTTAATAACTACTTAGCTAAAATAAATACAAAGTTAGCTGTAAAATAAAACCTAACCTGAGTTACACTAACACCTAACCTTACCAAAAACAAACAAACACTAAATTACAAAAAATAAGAAACAAATTATCATAAATAAAAAAGAATCCCACCTAATCTAATAGCCATATCAAAATTAAAAAAAACTTAGCCTACAATAAACTACCAATGGCCCATAAAAGGGCCTTTTGTGGGGTATTGCCTCAAAGATATCAACTCTTTTACCTGTAAAAAAAAATACAAACACCCCCCCCCAAAAGTTAAACCCACCACCCAACCAACCAACCCCCCCCCCCAAAAAAAACTATCTAAAATAACCTAAGCTCCCCATTGTATTAGCATTGCCCTAAAAAGGGCATTTAGCTCTTTTACATACCCAGACCCTAAACTAAAAATAAAATCCACCCAAAAAACCCTTAAAAAAAAACCTAACACTAACCCCCTGACGATCCACTTACAGTTCTCAAGTCCCGCTTGAAGGATCCATCTAGCCGGCGAAGTCATCATCCATGCGGAAAGAAGTCTTCATCTGGGTGGCCTCTTCCATCTTCATCCAGCCGGTGAAGTCCTCATCCAGGCAGCAAGAAGTCTTCATCCAGACGGCATCTTCTATCTTCATCCATCTGGCGCGGAACAGGTCCATCCTGAAGATATCCGGCGCGGAGCATCCTCTTCAAACGGTCGCCGCCGTAAACTGAAACTTCAATGCAAGTCACCCAATCCAAGATGGCGTCCCTTGCATTCCTATTGGCTGAAAGATTTCAATCAGCCAATAGGAATTAGAGCTGCTACAATCCTATTGGCTGATTGGATGGACCCGCTCCGCATCCTTCAGTATGGACCCGCTCCGCGTTGGATAGATGAATATAGAAGAGGCTGCATGGATGAAGACTTCGCCGGATAGATGAAGATAGAAGAGGACGCATGGATGAAGACTTCGCCGGATGGATGAATATAGAAGAGGCCGCACGGATGAAGACTTCTTGCCAGTTGGATGGATCCTTCAAGCGGGACTTCAAAAACTGTAAGTGGATTGTTGGGGGTTAGTGTTAGGTTTATTTAAGGGTTTTTTGGGTGGGTTTTATTTTTAGAGTAGGATCTGGGCAAGTAAAAAATCTAAATGCCCTTTTAAGGGCAATGCCCATACAAATGCCCTTTTAAGGGCAATGGGGAGCTTAGGTTTTTTTAGATAGGATTTTTATTTGGGGGGTGTTTGTATTTTTTTTCAGGTAAAAGAGCTGATTTCTTTGGGGCAATGCCCCGCAAAAGGCCCTTTTAAGGGCTATTGGTGGTTTATTGTAGGCTAGGGTTTTTTATTTTGGGGGGGCTTTTTTATTTTGATAGGGCTATTAGATTAGGTGTAATTCTTTTTTTATTTTTGATACTGTGGTTTGTTTGTTTTTGTAACTTAGTATTTGTTTTTTTGTAACTTAGTGTTTGTTTTTTGTAACTTAGTAATTTTTAATAGTATATTTAAATAATTTGAGTAGGGTTAGGGTTTTTAATATGTAATACAGGTGGCCCTCGTTTTACAACAGTTCAATTTACACCGTTTCAGAATAACAACCTTTTTTTCCAGTCATGTGACTGCTATTGAAAAGCATTGAGAAGCAGTGCATTTATTAAAATAGCCAGTAGGGGGAGCTGTTCGCTTTTGTTGCAGCAAAGCCAAGCAAGCTGAAATTAATCAGTTTAACCAGACCTGAACTATCAAGCAGATTTCAAAGGAACAAGATCTTGCTGTCTATGGCCTAGATTTGGAGTTTGGCGTTAGCCGTGAAAACCAGCGTTAGAGGCTCCTAACGCTGGTTTTAGGCTACCGCCGGTATTTGGAGTCAGTGATTAAAGGGTCTAACGCTCACTTTTCAGCCGCGACTTTTCCATACCGCAGATCCCCTTACGTCAATTGCGTATCCTATCTTTTCAATGGGATCTTTCTAACGCTGGTATTTAGAGTCGTTTCTGAAGTGAGCGTTAGAGCTCTAACGACAAAACTCCAGCCGCCGGAAAATAGCAGGAGTTAAGAGCTTTCTGGGCTAACGCCAGTTCATAAAGCTCTTAACTACTGTGCTCTAAAGTACACTAACACCCATAAACTACCTATGTACCCCTAAACCGAGGTCCCCCCACATCGCCGCCACTCGATTTAAATTTTTTAACCCCTAATCTGCCGACCGCCACCTACGTTATACTTATGTACCCCTAATCTGCTGCCCCTAACCCCGCCGACCCCTGTATTACATTTATTAACCCCTAACCTGCCCCCCACAACGTCGCCGCCAGCTACTTACAATAATTAACCCCTAATCTCCCGACCGCAAAGCGCCGCCACCTACGTTATCCTTATGTACCCCTAATCTGCTGCCCCTAACACCGCCGACCACTATATTATATTTATTAACCCCTAATCTGCCCCCCTCAACGTCGCCGACACCTGCCTACACTTATTAACCCCTAATCTGCCGAGCGGACCTGAGCACTACTATAATAAAGTTATTAACCCCTAATCCGCCTCACTAACCCTATCATAAATAGTATTAACCCCTAATCTGCCCTCCCTAACATCGCCGACACCTAACTTCAATTATTAACCCCTAATCTGACGACCGGAGCTCATCGCTACTATAATAAATGGATTAACCCCTAAAGCTAAGTCTAACCCTAACACTAACACCCCCCTAACTTAAATATAATTTACATCTAACGAAATTAATTAACTCTTATTAAATAACTTATTCCTATTTAAAGCTAAATACTTACCTGTAAAATAAATCCTAATATAGCTACAATATAACGAATAATTATATTGTAGCTATTTTAGGATTAATATTTATTTTACAGGCAACTTTGTAATTATTTTAACCAGGTACAATAGCTATTAAATAGTTAAGAACTATTTAACAGCCAATAGAATGCGAGCTCAATCTGATTGGCTGATTGGATCAGCCAATCGGATTGAACTTGATTCTGATTGGCTGATTCCATCAGCCAATCAGAATATTCCTACCTTGATTCCGATTGGCTGATAGAATCCTATCAGCCAATCGGAATTCAAGGGACGCCATCTTGGATGACGTCCCTTAAAAGAACCGTCATTCGTCGGGAGACAACGGAAGAAGAGGATGGATCCGCGTCGCCTGCTTCAAGATGGACCCGCTCCGCACCGGATGCAAGAAGATCGAAGATGCCGCTTGGAGAAGATGTTTGCCGGTCCGGATGTCCTCTTCTTGCCGGATAGGAGGAAGACTTTGGAGCCTCTTCTGGACCTCTTCAGCCACCGGATGATGGATCGCCAACCCCCGCTTGGGTTGGATGAAGATGTTGGAGCCAGGACGGATCGGTGATACCTGGATGGTGAAGACAAGGTAGGAAGATCTTCAGGGGCTTAGTGTTAGGTTTATTTAAGGGGGGTTTGGGTTAGATTAGGGGTATGTGGGTGGTGGGTTGTAATGTTGGGGGGGGGTATTGTATGTGTTTTTTTTACAGGCAAAAGAGCTGAAATTCTTGGGGCATGCCCCGCAAAGGGCCCTGTTCAGGGCTGGTAAGGTAAAAGAGCTTTTAACTTTTTTAATTTAGAATAGGGTAGGGAATTTTTTATTTTGGGGGTCTTTGTTATTTTATTAGGGGGCTTAGAGTAGGTGTAATTAGTTTAAAATTGTTGTAATAATTTTCTGATGTTTGTAAATATTTTTTTTATTTTTTGTAACTTAGTTCTTTTTTATTTTTTGTACTTTAGCTAGTTTATTTAATTGTATTTATTTGTAGGAATTGTGTTTAATTTATTGATAGTGTAGTGTTAGGTTAATTGTAGGTAATTGTAGGTAGTTTATTTAATTAATTTATTGATAGGGTAGTGTTAGGTTTAATTATATCTTAGGTTAGGATTTATTTTACAGGTAAATTTGTTATTATTTTAACTAGGTAACTATTAAATAGTTCTTAACTATTTAATAGCTATTGTACCTGGTTAAAATAATTACAAAGTTGCCTGTAAAATAAATATTAATCCTAAAATAGCTACAATATAATTATTCGTTATATTGTAGCTATATTAGGATTTATTTTACAGGTAAGTATTTAGCTTTAAATAGGAATAAGTTATTTAATAAGAGTTAATTAATTTCGTTAGATGTAAATTATATTTAAGTTAGGGGGGTGTTAGTGTTAGGGTTAGACTTAGCTTTAGGGGTTAATCCATTTATTATAGTAGCGATGAGCTCCGGTCGTCAGATTAGGGGTTAATAATTGAAGTTAGGTGTCGGCGATGTTAGGGAGGGCAGATTAGGGGTTAATACTATTTATGATAGGGTTAGTGAGGCGGGTTAGGGGTTAATAACTTTATTATAGTAGCGGTGCGGTCCGCTCGGCAGATTAGGGGTTAATAAGTGTAGGCAGGTGTCGGCGACGTTGTGGGGGGCAGATTAGGGGTTAATAAATATAATATAGGGGTCGGCGATGTTAGGGCAGCAGATTAGGGGTACATAGGGATAACGTAGGTTGCGGCGGTTTACGGAGCGGCAGATTAGGGGTTAAAAAAATATGCAGGGGTCAGCGATAGCGGGAGCGGCAGATTAGGGGTTAATAAGTGTAAGGTTAGGGGTGTTTAGACTCGGGGTACATGTTAGAGTGTTAGGTGCAGACGTAGGAAGTGTTTCCCCATAGGAAACAATGGGGCTGCGTTAGGAGCTGAACGCTGCTTTTTTGCAGGTGTTAGGTTTTTTTTCAGCTCAAACAGCCCCATTGTTTCCTATGGGGATATCGTGCACGAGCACGTTTTTGAGGCTGGCCGCGTCCGTAAGCAACTCTGGTATCGAGAGTTGCATTTGCGGTAAAAATTCTCTACGCTCCTTTTTTGGAGCCTAACGCAGCATTTGTTTGAACTCTCGATACCAGAGTTAAATTTATGGTGCGGCCAGAAAAAAGCCCGCGGAGCGTTAACAGCCCATCTACCGCCAAACTCCAAATCTAGGCCTATAAGTCCAGATTGGAATGCATAGAAAGAACTGTTTGCAGAAAAATGCAAGTGAAGTCTGTGTTGTGTAATTATTTTATTAGGTTTATAATGCTGTTTAGCATTTAAAGTCTTCATTTCAAAGCTTTAAAAATAATGTATTAGGTGTTACTTATGACAATTTTGAGAGGGGGCTGGAACCTATCTCCCTCACTTCCCATTGACTTACATTATAAACTGGGTTTCAATTTACAACGGTTTTGATTTACAACCATTCCTTCTGGAACCTAACCCTGGCGTAAACTGAGGGCTACCTGTATAGTTAATTTAATTGCTAGTTTAATGTAATTGTAGTATAATAGTTAGGGTAGGTTAATTAATAGTTTAATATAGTTTATTTTAATTCTAAAGGTAAGTTTTAATTTATTATAAGATAGGGATGTGGTAATTTTAATGTAAAGTTAGCGGGTTGTTAGGTTTAGGGGTTTATAGCTTAATTTAGTTTATGGCGATGTGGGGGCTGGCAGTTTAGGGGTTAATAGGTTTAGTTAATGGTAGTGTTGTGGGAGGCCAGGGGTTTAGGGGTTAATACATTTATTTAGTGGCGGCGGGGTCCGGGAGAGGAGGGATAGGGGTTAATAACTTTATTAAAGTTGCAGCGGGGTCCGGGAGCGGCAGGATAGGGGTTAATAACTTTATTAAAGTTGTGACGGGGTCTGGGAGCGGCGTAATAGGGGTTAAACATTTTAGTATAGTGGCAGCGTTTAGTGACAGGATATAAATAAAGTTGGGAAAAAGACGAATAGCAGCGAGATCAACAATGACTGTTAGTTAACAACAGTCCGATGCTCATAGCCCCGTACTTAGTGCACAGCTTTTTGCCGGCTTTTTTATAAATATAGAGAGCGTATTCAGGTCCGCGGCCACGATGTTAGGCGAGCGTATTGGTGCCGGCGAATGCAGCATAGTTGAGGCTTTCATAAATATCCCTCTAGGGGTGTTTAGACTAGGGTTTATGTTAGGGTGTTAGATTTAAGTGTAACTTTCTTTCCCCCATAGACATCAATGGGGTCCATTCCGCACTTCAGGTGTTAGTTTTTTTCTAACACTTTCTCCCCATTGATGTCTATGGGGGAAAGCGTGCACAAGCACGTCAAATCAGCCCTCGGCTTTTGTGCGGTATGGAGCTTAACGCACCATAACGCACAGCACAAGGAGGCTTTTCAGTAACTCGTAATGGCAGCGCTATTGAGAGTGAAATAACACAATTTTTGGGGTGTTATTTTCGCACCCTGTTTAGCGCAAAACAGGTAATCTAGGCGATTGGGTTTTGTTTTGTGTTACCAACGGTTCATGTTTGCTGAGCGAGATGTCATGTGTTAGGCACCTTACACAACTATAGACTTTATTGCAGGAGCAAAATGCTGGACAAGATACGTGAATCGATGCCCTATGAATTTGGATTATGATTTCGCCTACACAACAAGTTCCATCACCTGATTGTTGAGCATCTATGAACCTTGCACATTGGTTTGTAGTATTGAGCAGTCCTTGTACGCTTCTAACTAAGAACTACAATCTGAATTTGCGTGGTTGTGTATTGATGAGCCGCTACCTTTTTATTATTTGTCCGTCTAGTAATGGGCGATTATGATATATTTCTCTCCATACATAAGGATCCTTAAGATAACTCGGTTTCTGTGTACGATCGATCTGCTGCTGGTACAGGAGAGGAAATTGTTCCAAGAAAAATGATGGAGTAATTAGCTATCCTTAAAAAAACACTCAAGCGGCTTCATTGTTCACTTGTTCCTGCAGCAGAGAGTGCTCCGCTACCCGTCACATCCCATTCCAGAAAAGAACAGAGATTCTCTGAAAGAATTGTTTTTATCCTGTGGGATCCAGCAGTCTTGGCTGCAAATTATATGTACTTTGCTTAAGTGTGTAGGACAGAGAATAAACTAATTAAACCACAGGTCTAAACCTGATTGGTCCTCACAACGGACAGCCAGGAACCCTGCAGACACAGCCTGGTATCATGGTGATTAATTGCACAGGTCAGGGATCAAACTATAGTTAGAGGTGCCAGAGGAATGGTATATCTCTATATACACAAACACCATACACAAAACACCATATTCATATGCTGAGTGCCAGTTATTACTGTATATACACACTGCATAGGTAGGTAGGTAGAGACAGACAGACAGAGAGACAGATAGATAGATAGATAGATAGATACATAATTAGATAGATAGATAAAGATAGATAGATAGATAGTTACAGATAGATAGATAGATAGATAGATACAGATAGATAGAGAGATAGATAAAGATAGAGAGATAGCTAGAGAGATAGATAGATAAAGTTAGAGATAGATAGATAGATACAGATAGATAGATACAGATAGATATAGATAGATAGATAGATAGATAGATAGATAGATAGATAGATAGATAGATACACCTATACCTATATATATATATTCCCATAGTTATAAATGATTAAAAATTATTATAAATACTAATATATGTATGTAATGTATTATGTATTTAATAATTTTTAAAAGTTATTTTTTTTTTTTTTTAATACTTATTATTTAAAAAACATGCTTTGAGATTAGTCATTCTTCATGTGCGCTAACCCAACTCTGCGATAAGAAGTGCAAAACAAGAATCGCGTTACGCAAATTTTACATTCCTATGTTTTTCACATAAAAAAATGTAATTTTTACTATAAAATATATATTTCTAAATACAGTATATATATAAAAATATGCGATATTGTTAATGTAAAATAGATATCTATACCTATATATTCTATACGAATAAGGTATAGATATATATAGATATAAAGAAATATGAATTTACAATAAAAATAACATCCTGTAAGTGAAGAACATTGGAATGTTAAACATCTACAGTAAATATACAGTAAAACACATAAATACATCTGTACACACATATACAGTATATCTATATCTATCTATATATATATATATATATATATATATATATACATACATACATATATTTACAGATGTGTTTATATATACTATATAGCCCTTTGCAGTCAGACTCCTTGTCATATACCATATACCTTTTAACTGTCTGTGGCGGCATCAGAACGAGGTTCCTATAGGAGCCTATGGAAGCGTGCTCTTGTGAGCACAATGCTTTCTAGCAATGTAAACGCGAGGTCCCGTTTGCATTGCATTTAACTTGTATTACCAGCATACATTAGCGTACACTGGTATTACAAAGTGAAGCGCTAATTGCACGCAGATATAGAGTAAAATGCCAGAGGGTACAGCGCTGCAACTCCTTGAGGTAGGGGTTAGCAGCTTAAGATGGTGTCCACAACTGGATGTGTGTACATGTAGAGATAATAATTTAAAATCAATCTAAAATCAATCAGTGCTTTTATGAATAAAATGTACGTTTAATGTTACAAAAAATAAAATAAAATAGAATAGATTAAAATGAAATGAAATTGGATAATGAGTCAAATGATGACAATTAGTAAGGATCCTAACAAACAGTTCAAATATATATGTGTATATAGAGAATATACAATCTGGGTATCTATGATCTAAGCATATACAAATAATGTTATATAAAAAACTATAGGAAAAACTCTATAGTGTTCAGCACAAATGAAATATAAAGTCCTAAGAACTGTGCAAATGATAAAAAGTCCAGATTTATATAGTGATGGTTGTAGAAAAATCCATATGATTCCAACAGGGTTAAAGCGTTATTCAAAGATGGTGTACAAAGTTATGTGGGTATAAAAATTAGTAGGTATCCAATAGGTGAAAAAATAGTACAAATAATGTAGAAAAAATAAGTATTAAAACATTGTGTGCAAAAAATGTGATATCACAAGTGTATACTTGAAAAAACGCCGAAAAGGAAAAAATAGCAAAAAAAAAAAATGTTGAAATTGTGAAAAAGTAGTGAAAAAAATAGGCGATAACTGTCAGGTGTACACCCAGTTAAAAAATGGCCCCAGAGAGAGTCTAAAAAATTATTTTGAATCTCCCCTTAGAAGTAATCTGTGGTATAAGTTAATGTGATAATCACAAAATTAAATGTAATATAAAATATACAAAATAGATCCAAACAGTGATGTGGTTGGATTCCCTAAGTGATGGTCCTTTTTTCAGTGCTTTAGAGATGTCATCATAAACCTATAAAGTAATACAAAAACGGACATAGTGCAATACAGCTACTATTAAAACAAGCAATTGCATGCAAGCAATATTTAGCGCTCCACTTGTAACCTGGCCCTCTACCAATATCACTAGCGTTATGGGATGCAAATGCCTGTCTGTGTCATGGAACAGGGAATAGACAGAAAAACACTAAGCATTAGTTATAATCAGGGGTTAAGTGAAGAACAGCCTGAGAATAATACACATGTTGTAACACGTCCCCCTGGGATGAACAGCCTGGTCTCCTGCTTGGGGCAGTTAGGGACCGTTATTAATGAGTTAAAGGTAACAATCAGAGGGTGTAGTGTCCCTTTATTGATAAGTGCCATATGCTTCTTACAAGAGTTAATTGAGACTAGATGTAATCAGTGAGCTGCAGTGTTGAGTGCTATAATGTCACACAGGTTTAATAATGACTTGTCCTGTTTGTCTGTCAGAGGGGAGGTCCCTGTCCTAGACAAATGACCTGCCCGCAACAACGTACAAGGATACAAGGAGTGCAGGAGATTCCTTCCCCCGGTCCCTGGAATACAAGGAGTGCAGGGAGATTCCTTCCCCCAGCCCCTGGGATACAAGGAGTGCAGGGAGATTCCTTCCCCCGGCTCCTGGGATACAAGGAGTGCAGGGAGATTCCTTCCCCTGGTCCGTGGCATACAAGGAGTGCAGGGAGATTCCTTCCCCCGGTCCCTGGGATATAAGGAGTGCGGGGAGATTCCTTCCCCCGGCTCCTGGGATACAAGGAGTGCAGGGAGATTCCTTCCACCGGGCCCTGGGATGCAAAGAGTGAGGGGAGATTCCTTCCCCCGGTCCCTGGGATACAAGGAGTGCGGGGAGATTCCTTCCCCCAGTCCCTGGAATACAAGGAGTGCGGGGAGATTCCTTCCCCCGGCCCCTGGGATACAAAGAGTGCAGGAGATTCCTTCCCCCGGGCCCCTGGAATACAAAGAGTACAGGAGATTCCTTCCCCTGGCCCCTGGAATACAAAGAGTACAGGAGATTCCTTCCCCCTGCCCCTGCGATACAACGAGTGCAGGAGATTCCTTCCCCTGGCCCCTTGGATACAAAGAGTGCAGGAGATTCCTTCCCCCGGCCCCTGGGATACAAAGAGTGCAGGAGATTCCTTCCCCTGGCCCCTGGGATACAAAGAGTGAGGGGAGATTCCTTCCCCCAGTCCCTGGGATACAAGGAGTGCAGGGAGATTTTTCCCCGGCTCCTGGGATACAAGAAGTGCAGGAAGATTCCTTCCCCCAGCCCCTGGGATACAAGGAGTGCGAGGAGATCTCTTCCCCCAGCCCCTGGGATACAAAGAGTGCAGGGAGATCCCTTCCCCCAGCCCCTGGGATACAAGGAGTGCAGGGAGATTCCTCCCCCTCACCCCTGGGATACAAGGAGTGCGAGGAGATCCCTTCCCTGGCCCCTGGGATACAAAATATTGCAGGGAGATCCCTTCTTCTGGCCACTGGGATACAAGGAGTGCAAGGAGATTCCTTTTTCCGGCCACTGGGATACAAAGAGCACAGAAAGATTCCTTCCCCCGGCCCCTTGGATACAAAGAGTGCAGGGAGATTCCTTCCCCCAGCCCCTGGGATACAAGGAGTACAGAAAGATTCCTTTCCCCGGCTCCTGGGATACAAGGAGTGCAGGGAGATTCCTGTCCCTGGAATACAAAGGAGTGCGGGGAGCTTCCTTCCCCGGCCCCTGGGATACAATGAGTGAGGGGAGATTCCTTCCCCCGGCCCCTGGGATACAAGGAGTGCAGGGTGATTCCTTCCCCCGGCCCCTGGGTTACAAAGAGTGCAGGAAGATTCCTTCCCCCGGCCCCTAGGATACAAGGAGTGCAGGAGATTCCTTGCCCGGCCCCTGGGATACAAGGAGTGAGGGGAGATTCCTTCCCCCGGCCCCTTGGATACAAGAAGTGCAGGGTGATTCCTTCCCCCGGCCCCTGGGATACAAAGAGTGCAGGGAGATTCCTTCCCCCGGCCCCTAGGATACAAGGAGTGCAGGAGATTCCTTCCCCCGGTCCCTGGAATACAAAGAGTGAGGAGAGATTCCTTACACCGGTCCCTGGGATACAAGGAGTGCAGGGAGATTCCTTCCCCCAGTCCCTGGAATACAAGGAGTGCAGGGAGATTCCTTCCCCCGGCCCCTGGGATACAAGGAGTGCAGGGAGATTCCTTCCCCCGGCTCCAGGGATACAAGGAGTGTGAGGAGATTCCTTCCCCTGGCCCCTGGGATACAAAGAGCTCAGAAAGATTCCTTCCCCCGGCCCCTTGGATACAAAGAGTGCAGGGAGATTCCTTCCCTCAGCCCCTGGGATACAAAGAGTACAGAAAGCTTCCTTCCCCTGGCCCCTGGGATACAAGGAGTGCGGGGATATTCCTCCCCCCCCGCCCCTGGGATATAAAGAGTGCAGGGAGATTCCTTCCCCCAGCCCCTGGGATACAAAGAGAACAGAAAGATTCCGTCCCCTGGCCCCTGGGATACAAGGAGTGCAGGGAGATTCCTTCCCCCGGTCCCTGGAATACAAGGGAGTGCAGGGAGCTTCCTTCCCCCGGCCCCTGGGATACAAGGAGTGAGGGGAGATTCCTTCCCCCCGGCCCCTGGCATACAAGGAGTGCAGGGTGATTCCTTCCCCTGGCCCCTGGGATACAAAGAGTGCAGGGAGATTCCTTCCCCCGGCCCCTAGGATACAAGGAGTGCAGGAGATTCCTTCCCCCGGTCCCTGGGATACAAAGAGTGAGCGGAGAATCCTTACCCCGGTCCCTGGGATACAAGGAGTGCGGGGAGATTCCTTCCCCCGGTCCCTAGAATACAAGGAGTGCAGGGAGATTCCTTCTCCCGGCCCCTGGGATACAAGGAGTGCAGGGAGATTCCTTCCCCCGGCTCCTGGGATACAAGGAGTGCAGGAGATTCCTTCCCCCGGTCCCTGGAATACAAGGAGTGCAGGGAGATTCCTTGCCCCGGCCCCTGGGATACAAGGAGTACAGGGAGATTCCTTCCCCCGGCTCCTGGGATACAAGGAGTGCAGGGAGATTCCTTCCCCTGGTCCCTGGCATACAAGGAGTGCAGGGAGATTCCTTACCCCGGTCCCTGGGATACAAGGAGTGCAGGGAGATTCCTACCCCCGGCTCCAGGGATACAAGGAGTGCAGGGAGATTCCTTCCCCTGGTCCCTGAGATACAAAGAGTGAGGGGAGATTCCTTCCCCCAGTCCCTGGGATACAAGGAGTGCGGGGAGATTCCTTCCCCCGGTCCCTGGAATACAAGGAGTGCAGGGAGATTCCTTCCCCCGGCCCCTGGGATACAAAGAGTGCAGGAGATTCCATCCCCCGGCCCCTGGGATACAAAGAGTGCAGGAGATTCCTTCCCCCGGCCCCTGGGATACAAAGAGTGCAGGAGATTCCTTCCCCCGGCCCCTGGGATACAAAGAGTGCAGGAGATTCCTTCCCCCGGTTCCTGGGATACAAGGAGTGCAGGAGATTCCTTCCCCCGGCCCCTGGGATATAAAGAGTGCAGGAGATTCCTTCCCACTGCTCCTGGGATAAAAAGAGCGCAGGAGATTCCTTCCCCCAGACCCTAGGATACAAAGAGTGCAGGAGATTCCTTCCCCCGGCCCCTAGGATACAAAGAGTGCAGAAGATTCCTTCCCCCGGCACCTGGGATACAAGGAGTGCGGGGAGATTCTTTCCTCCGGTCCCTGGGATACAAGGAGTGCGGGGAGATTCCTTCCCCCGGCTCCTGGGATACAAGGAGTGCAGGAGATTCCTTCCCCCGGCCCCTGGGATACAAAGAGTGCAGGAGATTCCTTCCCCCGGTCCCTGGGATACAAGGAGTGCAGGGAGATTTTTCCCCAGCTCCTGGGATACAAGGAGTGCAGGGAGATTCCGTCCCCCAGCCCCTGGGATACAAGGAGTGCAGGGAGATTCCTTCCCCCGGCCCCTGGGATACAAGGAGTGTGAGGAGATCTCTTCCCCCGGCCCCTGGGATACAAAGAGTGCAGGGAGATTCCTTACCCCCTATCCCTGGTATACAACTAGTGTGAGGAGATTCCTTCCCCCAGCCCCTGGGATACAAAAAATTGCAGGGTGATCCCTTCCCCCGGCCACTGGGATTCAAGGAGTGCGAGGAGATTCCTTCCCCCGGCCCCTGGGATACAAAGAGCACAGAAAGATTCCTTCCCCCGGCCCCTTGGATACAAAGAGTTCAGAGAGATTCCTTCCCCCAGCCCCTGGGATACAAAGAGGATAGAAAGATTCCTTCCCCTGGCCCCTGGGATACAAGGAGTGCGGGGAGATTCCTTCCCCCTGCTCCTGGGATATAAAGAATGCAGGGAGATTCCTTTCCCGGCTCCTGGGATACAAGGAGTGCAGGGAAAAAACTTCCACCGGCTCCTGGGATACAAAGAGTGCAGGGAGATTCCTTCCCCCGGTCCCTAGGATACAATGAGTGAGAGGAGATCCCTTCCCCCGGCCCTTGGGATACAAAGAGTGCAGGGAGATCCCTTGCCCCGGCCCCTGGGATACAAAAAGTGCAGGGAGATTCCTTCCCCCCGCCCCTGGGATACAAGGAGTGAGAGGAATGTCACAGCTACATCACCTGGGCAGGAATATCACAGAAGTGTCGCCTGGGCAGGAATGTCACAGGAACGTCACCTGTGCAGGAATATCACAGGAACGTCACCTGGGCAGGAGTGTCACAGGAACATCACCTGGGTAGGAATATCACAGGAACATCAGCTGGGCAGAAATGTCACAGCTACATCACCTGGGCAGGAATATCACAGGAACGTCGCCTAAGTAGGAATGTCACAGGAATATCACCTGGGCAGGAATATCACAGGAACATCACCTGGGCAGGAATATCACAGGAATATCACCTGGTCAGGAATATCACAGGAATTTCACATGGGCAGGAATGTCACATCTACATCACCTTGGCAGGAATGTCATATCTAAATCACATGGGCAGGAATATCACAGGAACGTCACCTGGGCGGGAATATAACATCTACATCACATGGGCAGGAATGTCACATCTAAATCACCTGGGCAGGAATATCACAGGAACGTCGCCTAAGCAGGAATGTCACAGAAATATCACCTGGGCAGGAATATCACAGGAACATCACCTTGGCAGGAATATCACATGAATATCACCTGGTCAGGAATATCACAGGAATTTCACATGGGCAGGAATGTCACATCTACATCACCTTGGCAGGAATGTCACATCTAAATCACCTGGGCAGGAATATCACATCTACATCACATGGGCAGGAATGTCACATCTACATCACCTGGGCAGGAATATCACAGGAACTTCACAGGTGAGACTTGAGTCTTGTGGGTGAAATTCATGTCATTTCTTGGATGCTTTGCAATGTGTTGCTGCTCTGTCTGACATTGGAGGAGTTATCATCACCCTCTCACTCACTGCTCTAGAGTTTTCTGTTACTGGGGGGATCAGCTGCACAACCGTGAATCTGTTTTTAATTATTGATCTGAAATTAACCTTTAGCCATAAACTCCCCAAACTAAAACAGAACATGGCAATTAGCCCAAAGTAAGTTCTCAATATCCTTTGATCACAATGCAGCAAATAATAGTAACAATTCTAGCTAGTGTCTGATGGACTGCAGCGAAACGCGTCTGACAAACCCATCAGCAGATATGCTTAGCCTGCACTTTGAAAGATTTTTTCTATATCCTGAGGACGTTAAAATTCCTCACTTGTATCTGTGACAGCGAGCTTCTAAAGATGTCAGTATCAGAGGCTTTAATATCATAGAGATTTCTTGTAGAATCTTCTATTTACTTATAAAGGGAAATGAGCACGCTGACGTTATTTTGCCAGAACTGCCCCAGTTATTGAGCATTAATGTGGCTTTATTTACTTCCAGAAATCTCACAGGTTTTTGGGACAATTGTTTTAATATATTAACCATTTCCCATCTGTAATTCATTTATACCTACTAGACAAATTATAGAGCCAATTTAAAGGGACATGAAACCCAAAATTTTCCTTTCATGATTCAGGTAGAGAATACAATTATGTAAACGTTTCCAACTTACTTCTATTATCTAATTTGCTTTGTTCTCGTGTTATTCTTTGTTTAACAGATATCTAGATAGATAGCGTGCACGTCTGAATCACTATGACAAGAAATAGTGCGGCCGTCTAGTGCTCCTGCTAATGTATAATATTTTTGCAAAACTGCTGCCATATAGTGCTAGAGACACGTGCACACTCCTGAGCTCACATTCCTGCTTTTCAACAAAGGGCAACAAGAAAACAAAGAAAAATCCATAACAGATGTAAAATGGAAAGTTGTTTAAACTGAGCCATGAAAGAAAAGGTTTGGGTTTTATGTCCCTTGTTTAATGTAATGTCCGATTCTAGAAGCACAAACAATGTTGTATTTAAAGGGACATAAAACACAAAATATATCCTTTGTTGAAGGAGCAGTAATGCACTACTGGGAGCTAGCTGAACACATCAGGTGAAGCAATGACAAGAGGCATTTATGTTAAACCACCAATCAGCATCTAGATACCAGTAGAGCATTTTCCTGAGCCCACCTAGGTATGATCTTCAACAAAGAATACAAAAAGATTGAAGGCAACTAGATAATATATATAAATTAAGATAAATTGCTGCTTTATCTGACTCTTGAAAGTTTAATTTTGATTTGAGGGTAATTTCTATGCAGTATCACCTTGTGGTGGGTAAGAAAATGCTGCCCCAGCTGATATGACACTGCTGCCTATGTCACATAGGGGCCTATCTATCAAGCGCCGTATGGAGCTTGAAGCCTTGTGTGAAGACTCGCCAGAAACACCCGTCTGCCACAACCTACAGGCATAAGCACAATGTTATCTATATGGCCCACATGAACTAGCAGTCCTCTGTTGTGAAAAGCTAATAAAAAAGCATGTGATGGGAGGCGTGTCTAAACAGCGATCCTGAGAAGTCACATTCTCCGGACCTCCAGTTGAGCCTCTATTAATCCGCTGATTAAAGGAGATTGTACCACAGCAAAATGATCCCTTCTGCATATCACAAAGTCTCGCTTCATAGTGAAGCCTCACACAACTGGAAATATGCTGTATTCTTGATATTGGAGCTTGGAATCAGACGATAAGGGCCTAGAGCGGCGGCACAATAGGCGACGCCACCCTCCTCGGTAAACCAAGGTGTTTTGCCTTAGCTATCCATGCTGACACCCCAACAGGGACTTACATTACGCCATCAATAAAACAGGGAATACCCCACAGAAAGGAGGAATACATCATCCGGGAAAGAGGCAGCAATATCTTGTAGCCAAAATGGCAACCGCTAAAGAAGCAGGCCTACAAGATGACTACAATATTCACTGGCAAAAATGTGAAGCATTATGCTGACACCTCATCGCATCTGCCCCGTTAGACTACCTGCTAAGCCTCTACCCTGACGTGGGCTTTATAACCTTGGCACCTGCCGAACCAATGGGGAAGAACCTCCCTGTCACAAGTTACCAGCAAAGAGAGCCTCAAAACCTAGCAGCTATACTCACCACGCGGCACAAATCACCACAGGATTCAGCACCATTAGAGACACGGCGCAACACCTCTAATACAACTTTCTGGATTTCCAGCTGCAGATGGCTATACCGCCAGACACAACGATCGGGTCACTGCGGATGAAAAGATACAAACCGCCAAAAAAGTCTGTAGGGTCGCTGGTGGGGGACTCCCGCAAGGTCTTACCTAGCTCACAAGAGCAATACCAATCTGTAGCTACACCCAGATTGGGCATTGTAAAACTATCCGGATATCGATCTGAGGCCCCCCTACAAGCCGAAAGGTAATACATGACTCATTGATATACTTAGATGGGTAGTGAGGGACATTGATCCGGGGCCTCCATTTAATCTGATTCTTACCACCAGTCATCTGCAAAGGGGCCCCATCAACTTCGTGAAACTGCTCCATAGCTCAAGAAAAAAAGCCTTGGGACTGACAAAGAATAAATTACCATACATGGATAAGCGGTCCGAGTCTTCCATGGACTAACACTTGCAATTTTACCAACCAGTTCACTTTGCTTCCCACTATGTTTTATTCCTTACTGTTATAATGAAGCACCAATTCCCATGTTAATTATTGTCATACTGAATGCATTAAGAAGCTATTAGCAATATATTCTCTATGATGGTTTTGAATTGGGTTTGTTATCTGTCATCCGATCAACATAGCTATATTTGTGTCGTATGTGGGGGTACCGTACCAAAAACAAGCGCTGATTTGACGTGCTCGTGCACGCTTTTCCCATAGACATCAATGGGGAGAGCAGGTCAGAAAAAAGCGTAAAACCTGCGATCGCGGAAAGAAAAGCTCCGGTTTAAACCTAACATAAACCCTACGTCTAAACACCCCTAATCTGCTGCCCCTGACATCGCCGGCACCTACATAATGTTATTAACCCCTAATCTGCCGCTCCCGATATTGCCGCCACCTAAATAAAGGTATTAACCCCTAATCTGCCACTCCCGATATCGCCACCACTATACTAAAGTTATTAACCCCTATTCCGCCGCACCCCAACATCGCCCACACTATAATACATCTAATAACCCCTATTCTATATTAACCCCTAAAACTAACCCTAACGTAGCCCTAACCCTAATCCTAAACCTAACACCCCCTAACTTTAACATAATTAAAAATAGAGCTAAATTAAATTTACAATTGTTAACTAAATAATTCCTATTTAAAACTAAATACTTACCTGTGAAATAAAGCCTAACGCCTAGATTTAGAGTTTTGTCGGTAAAGACCCGCGGTGCTAACGAACCTTTTTTTCCAGCGCACCCTTAAGACAACGCTGGTATTACGAGTTGTCTGAATGGCTGTGTTAGCCTCAGAAAATGGAGCGTTGAGCATAATTTAGCTCCACTTCAACCCTCAATACCAGCGTTGCTTACGGAAAAACGTGCTCGTGCACGATATCCCCATAGGATACAATGGGGCAGAGCTGACTGCAAAAAAACCTAACACCTGCAAAAAAGCAGCGTTCAGCTCTTAACGCAGCCCCATTGTTTCCTATGGGGAAACACTCTCTAAGTCTACACCTAACACCCTAACATGAACCCCGAGTTTAAACACCCCTAACCTTACACTTATTAACCCCTAATCTGCCTCCCCCGCTATCGCTGACACCTACATTATACTATTAACCCCTAATCTGCTGCTACGGACACTGCCGCCACCTACATTATCCCTATGAACCCCTAATCTGCTGCCCCTAACATCGCCGACACCTATATTATATTTATTACCCCCTAATCTGCCCCCCCAACGTTGCCACCACCTACCTACACTTATTAAACCCTAATCTGCCGACCGGACCTCGCCGCCACTATAATAAATTGTATTAACCCCTAATCTGCCCTCCCTAACATCGCTGCCACCTACCTACAATTATTAACCTCTAATCTCCCGCCCCAACGTCGCTGCTACTATAATAAAGTTATTAACGCCTAAACCTAACCCTAACCCTAACACCCCCCTAACTTAAATATAATTTAAATAAACAAAATAAATTTACTATCATTAAATAAATTTTTCCTATTTAAAACTAAATACTTGCTTATAAAATAAACCCTAATATAGCTAAAATATAACTAATATTTACATTGTAGTTATTTTAGGATTTATATTTATTTTACAGGCAACTTTGTATTTATTTTAACTAGGTACAATAGCTATTAAATAGTTATTAACTATTTAATAGCTACCTAGTTAAAATAATTACAAAATTACCTGTAAAATAAATCTTAACCTAAGTTACAAATACACCTAACACTACACTATCAATAAATTAATTAAATAAATTACCTACAATTATCTAAACTCAAATACAATTAAATAAACTAAACTATAATACAAAATATACCACCACCCACATACCCCTACTCTAGAATTCGGCTCGGCTGAGTGAAGACGACTCAAGGTAGGGAGATCTTCAGGGGGTTAGTGTTAAGTTTTTTTAAGGGGGGTTTGGTGGGTTTTAGAGTAGGGGTATGTGGGTGGTGGGTTGTAATGTTGGGGAGTGTATTGTATTTTTATTTACAGGTAAAAGAGCTGATTACTTTGGGGCAATGCCCTGCAAAAAGCCCTTTTAAGGGCTGCTAAAAGAGCTGATTACTTTGTAATTTAGGATAGGGTAGGGCATTTTATTATTTTGGGGGGCTTTTTTATTTTATTAGGGGGCTTAGCTTAGGTGTAATTAGTTTAAACTTCTTGTAATTTTTTTATTTTCTGTAATTTAGTGTTTTTTTTTGTATTATAGTTTAGTTTATTTAATTGTATTTGAGTTTAGATAATTGTAGGTAATTTATTTAATTAATTTATTGATAGTGTAGTGTTAGGTGTATTTGTAACTTAGGTTAAGATTTATTTTACAGGTCATTTTGTAATTATTTTAACTAGGTAGCTATTAAATAGTTAATAACTATTTAATAGCTATTGTACCTAGTTAAAATAAATACAAAGTTGCCTGTAAAATAAATATAAATCCTAAAATAGCTACAATGTAAATATTAGTTATATTGTAGCTATATTAGGGTTTATTTTATAGGTAAGTATTTAGTTTTAAATAGGATTAATTTATTTAATGATAGTAAATTTATTTCGTTTAAATTATATTATATTTAAGTTAGGGGGGTGTTAGGGTTAGGGTTAGACTTAGGTTTAGGGGTTAATAACTTTATTATAGTAGCGGCGACGTTGGGGGCGGGAGATTAGGGGTTAATAATTGTAGGTATGTGGCGGCGATGTTAGGGAGGGCAGATTAGGGGTTAATACAATTTATTATAGTGTTTGCAAGGTGGGAGTGCGGCGGTTTAGGGGTTAATACATTTATTATAGTGGCGGCGAGGTCCAGTCGGCAGATTAGGGGTTAATAAGTGTAGGTAGGTGGCGGCGACGTTGGGGGGGGGCAGATTAGGGGGTAATAAATATAATATAGGTGTCTGCGATGTTGGGGGCAGTAGATTAGGGGTTCATAGGGATATGTAAGTGGCCGCGATGTCCAGTCGGAAGATTAGGGGTTTAAAAATTTATTATAGGGTTTGCGATGTGGGGGGGCCTCGGTTTAGGGGTTCATAGGTAGTTTATGGGTGTTGGTGTACTTTATAGCACAATAGTTAAGAGCTTTATGTTCCCGCGTTAGCCCATAAAACTCTTAACTACTGAATCTTTTTTGCGGTTGGATTCTTGTCGGTAGAGGGTCTACCACTCACTTCTTCCAAGACTCGTAATACCAGCGTTAGGCAAATCCCATAGAAAAGATAGGATACGCAATTGACGTAAGGGGATCGAGTCGTGGAAAGAAAGTGAGCGGTAGACCCTTTCCTGTCTGACTCTAAATACCAGCGGGCGTTAAAATGCAGCGTTAGGACCCCTTAACGCTGCTTTTTAACCCTAACACAGAACTCTAAATCTAGGCGTATGCTAGCTACAATATAACTAATAGTTACATTGTAGCTAGCTTAGGTTTTATTTTTATTTCACAGCTAAATTTGGATTTATTTTAACTAGGTAGACTAGTTAGTAAATACGTAGTTATTTACTAACTACCTAGTTAAAATAAATACAAAATTACCTGCCAAATAAAACCTAAGCTACCTTACACTAAAACCTAAAATTACAAAAAATAAAAAAACTACCATTACAAAAAAAAAACTAAACGAAATTATCCAAAATAATAAAAATTATTCCTATTCCCTTAAAAAAAAACAAAAAAAACCCCACCAAAATAAAAAAGCCTAATCTAAAATAAACTAGCAAGGGCCCTTAAAAGGGCCTTTTGTAGGGCATTGCCCTAAGTTAAACAGCTCTTTTGCTACAAAAAACAAACACCCCCTAAAAGTATACAACCCCCCATCCCCCAAACTACCAAGGGCCCTTAAAAGGGCCTTTTGGGGGGGTCCTTAAAAGAGCCTTTTGTAGGGCATTGCCCTAAGTTAAACAGCTCTTTTGCTACAAAAACAAACACCCCCTAAAAAATATACATTACTCAAAATAACAAATTATCAAAAATAATACAAATTATTGCTATTCTAATGCCCATTAAAAAAAAACACTCCAAAATAAAAACCTAACCTAGAATAAGCTGCCAATGGCCCTTAAAAGGGCCTTTTGTAGGACAGTGCCCAAAAAGAAATCAGCTTTGTTTATGAAATAAAAATACAAATACCCACTAGCATTACAAACCCCACCCCCCAAACCCACAAAATAAAAAAAGCCATTTAAAAAACCTAAGCTACTCATTGCTCTGAAAAGACAATGGGTAGCTTAGTCTACCTAGTTAAAATAAATACAACTTAGCTGTGAAATAAAAATAAAACCTAAGCTAGCTACAATGTAACTATTAGTTATATTGTAGCAAGCTTAGGTTTTATTTCACAGGTATTTAGTTTTAAATATGAATTATTTAGTTAATCATTGTAAATTTAATTTAGATCTAATTTTATTATGTTAAAGTGAGGGGGTGTTAGGGTTAGGTTTAGGTTTAGGGGTTAATACAGTTTAATTTAGGTTGTAGCAATGTGGGTAAATGGCGGTTTAGGGGTTAATAGGTTTATTTAGTTAATAATTGTAAGTTTAATTTAGCTACAGTATATTTTAATTATGTTAAAGTTAGGGGGTGTTAGGGTTAGGGGTTAATAGTTTAATTTAGGTTGTTGTGATGTGGGGGGCTGGTGGTTTAGGGGTTAATATGTTTAGTTAAAGGGACACTGTACCCAAAAATTTTCTTTCGTAATTCAGATAGAGCATGACATTTTAAGCAACTTTCTAATTTACACCTATTTTCAAATTTTCTTCATTCTCTTGGTATCTTTATTTGAAATGCAAGAATCTAAGTTTAAATGCAGGCCCATTTTTGGTGAACAACCTGGGTTGTCCTTGCTGATTGGTGGATAAATCCATCCACCAATAAAAAAGTGCTGTCCAGAGTACTAAAACAAAAAAAAGCTTAGATGCCTTCTTTTTCAAATAATGATAGCAAGAGAACGAAGAAAAATTGATAATAGAAGTAAATTAGAAAGTTGCTTAAAATTGTATCCTCTTTCTGAATTACAAAAGAAAAAATTTGGGTACAGTGTCCCTTTAATAATTGTAAATTTAATTTAGCTATATTTTAAGTATGTTAAAGTTAGGGGTGTTAGGTTTAGGGGTTACTAGTTTAAATTAGTTTATTGCGATGTGTGGGGCTTTCGGGTTTAGGGGCTAATAAGTTTATTTATTATATTTCATTGTGGGGGGCTTTCGGTTTAGGGGTTAATAGGTTTATTATAGTGGCGGTGGTGTAGGGCTTAATAACTTTAGTATAGTGGGAGCGATGTGGGTGGACGGCAGATTAGGGGTTAATAATATTTAAATAGTGTTTGCGATGAGGGAGGGCGACAGTTTAGGGGTTAATAACTTTAGTATAGTGGTGACAATGTCGGGGATTGGCGGAATAGGGGTTTAATGTTATTAGTGGCGGCGATATCTGGAGCGTCAGATTAGGGGTTAATACTTTTAATTTAGTGTTTGTGATGTGGGAGGACCATGGTTTAGGGGTTAATAGGTAGTTTATGGGTGTTTAGTGTACTTTGTAGCAGTTTAGTTATGAGTTTTATGTTACAGATTTGTAGCGTTAAACTCATAACTACTGACTTCAGATGGCGTTACGGATCTTGTGGTTTTAGGCTGTAATGCTCGCTTTTTAGCCTCACCGCAAAACTCGTAATACTGGCGCTATTGGAGTCCCATGAAAAAACATAATTTTTACGAGTGTGTTACTAACGTTGCGTTACAAGCTAAAAGGCTTGCGGTACAGCTATACCGACAAGACTCGTAATGGCTGCAGTGCTGTTTTAACTCTGAAAATACCATGGCCTCTATTTATCAAGCTGTCAACCGCAAATACGCTGGAATTCCGCAGCGTATTTGTGGTGAGCCTGATTCGCCTTAGTTATCAAACCCTACAGACCGGCAAAAGTAGAGTTCAGTGACGTAACATACGATCCGCCGGACTCAGTCCAACACAGATCAATGCGTACGTCACTACAGATGTTGCGCACACAAGTTCGGCACAATCTGACTACTTTTGCTAGTTATCAAATAACTACCAGGTATGCTCGGCACTTTTCCAGCCCAGCGTACCTGGTTTTCAATCTGCCGCCCTGGAGGCTGTGGATACCATAGGAATCAATGGGAGTCTGAAAGCAGCAAAAGCTCATGTTCGCTGCTTCCCGATATCCCATTGATTCCTATGGTAATGTCTACACCTAACACCCTAACATGTACCCCGAGTCTAAACACCTCTAATCTGCCCCCCTACACCGCCACCACCTACATTATACTTATTAACCCCTAAACCGCAACTCCCGGACCCAGCCGCAACTCAATAAAGTGTTTAACCCCTAAACCGCCACTCCTGGACCCCGCCACAACTCAATAAAGTGTTTAACCCCTAAACCGCCGCTCCTGGAGCCCACCGCCACCTACATTATACTTATTTACCCCTAATCTGCCCCCCTACACCGCCACCACCTACATTATACTTATTAACCCCTAAACCTAAGTCTAACCCTAACACCCACTAACTTAAATATAATTTAACTATTCAAACTAAATTATTCCTATTTAAAACTAAATACTTACCTATAAAATAAACCCTAAGCTAGCTACAATATAACTAATAGTTACATTGTAGCTATCTTAAGATTTATTTTTATTTTACAGGCAACTTTGTATTTATTTTAACTAGGTACAATAGTTATTAAATAGTTATTAACTATTTAATAACTTCCTAGTTAAAATAAATTCAAAAGTACCTGTAAAACAAAACCTAACCTAAGTTACAATTACACCTAACACTACACTATAATTAAATTAATTACCTACATTAACTACAATTAACTAAAATTAAATAAAATTATCTAAAGTACAAAAAAACAAAAACACTAAATTACAGAAAATAATAAAATAATTAAAACTTAATTAAAACTAATTACACCTACTCTAATCCCCCTAATAAAATAAAAAAAAACCCCAAAATAATAAAAAGCCCTTCCCTAAACTAAATTACGAATAGACCTTAAAAGGGCCTTTTGTGGGGAATTACAATACCCCCCCACCAACATTAATACCCACCACCCACACACCCAACCATACTCTAAAACCCACCCAATCCCCCCTTAATAAAACCTAACACTAACCCCTTGAAGATCACCCTACCTTGAGAAGTCTTCACCCAACCGGGCTGAAGTCCTCCATGAAGCCGGGCGAAGTAATGCTCCAGACGGGCAGAAGTCTTCATCCAAGCCGGCCAGAAGAGGTCCTCCAGACGGGCAGAAGTCTTCATCCAGACGGCATCTTCTATCTTCATCCAGACGGCGGGGAGCGGCTCCATCTTCAAGACATCCGACACGGAGCATCCTCTTCCAAAGACATCTGATGACTGAATGATGGTTCCTTTAAATGACGTCATCCAAGATGGCATCCCTTGAATTCCGATTGGCTGATAGAATTCATCAGCCAATCGAAATTAAGGTAGGAAAAATCCTATTGGCTGATGCAATCAGCCAATAGGATTGAAGTTCAATCCTATTGGCTGATCCAATCAGCCAATCAGATTGAGCTTGCATTCTATTGGCTGATTGGAACAGCCAATAGAATGCGAGCTCAATCCTATTGGCTGATTGCATCCAATCAGCCAATAGAATGCAAGCTCAATCCTATTGGCTGATTGGATCAGCCAATAGGATTGAACTTCAATCCTATTGGCTGATTGCCTCAGCCAATAGGATTTTTCCTACCTTAATTTCGATTGGCTGATAGAATTCTATTAGCCAATCATAATTCAAGGGACGCCATCTTGGATGACGTCATTTAAAGGAACCATCATTAAGTCGTCGGATGTCGTTGGAAGAGGATGCTCCGCGTCGGATGTCTTGAAGATGGCCCCGCTCCACGCCGGATGGATGAAGATAGAAGATGCCGTCTGGATGAAGACTTCTGCCCGTCTGGAGGACCTCTTCTGCCCGGCTTGGATGAAGACTTCTGCCCGTCTGGAGGACCACTTTGCCCGGCTTCATGGAGGACTTCGGCCCGGTTGCGTGAAGACTTCTCAAGGTAGGGTGATCTTCAAGGGGGTTAGTATTAGGTTTTATTAAGGGAGGATTGGGTGGGTTTTAGAGTAGGGTTGGGTGTGTGGGTGGTGGGTTTTAATGTTGGGGGGTATTGTACTTTTTCTTACAGGTAAAAGAGCTGATTACTTTGGGGCAATGCCCCGCAAAAGGCCTTTTTAAGGGTTATTTGTAATTTAATTTAGGGTTGGGGTTTTTATTATTTTGGGCGGCTTTTTTATTTTATTAGGGGGATTAGATTAGGTATAATTAGTTTAAAAAAACTTGTAATTATTTTATTATTTTCTGTAATTTAGTGGGGTTTTTTTTATACTTTAGATAATTTTATTTAATTTTAGTTAATTGTATTTAGTTTAGGTAATTAATTTAATTATAGTGTAGTGTTAGGTGTAATTGTAACTTAGGTTAGGTTTTATTTTACAGGTACTTTTGTATTTATTTTAACTAGGAAGTTATTAAATAGTTAATAACTATTTAATAACTATTCTACCTAGTTAAAATAAATACAAAGTTGCCTGTAAAATAAAAATAAATCCTAAGCTAGCTACAATGTAACTATTAGTTATATTGTAGCTATCTTACGGCTAGATTTAGAGTTTTGTCGGTAACGACCCGCGTAGCTAACGCTGGCTTTTTTCTGGCCGCACCTTTAAAATAACTCTGGTATTGAGAGTCCACAGAATGGCTGCGTTAGGCTCCAAAAAAGGAGCGTACAGGCATATTTAACGCAACTTCAACTCTCGATACCAGAGTTGCTTACGGACGCGGCCAGCCTCAAAAACGTGCTCGTGCACGATTCCCCCATAGAAAACAATGGGGCTGTTTGAGCTGAAAAAAAATCTAACACCTGCAAAAAAGCAGCGTTAAGCTCCTAACGCAGCCCCATTGTTGTCTATGGGGAAACACTTCCTACGTCTGCACCTAACACCCTAACATGTACCCCGAGTCTAAACACCCCTAACCTTACACTTATTAACCCCTATTCTGCCGCCCCCGCTATCGCTGACCCCTGCATATTATTTTTAACCCCTAATCTGCCGCTCCGTAAACCGCCGCTACTTATATTATCCTTATGTACCCCTAATCCGCTCCCCCTAACACCGCCGACCCCTATATTATATTTATTAACCCCAAATCTGCCCCCCACAACGTCGCCTCCACCTGCCTACACTTATTAACCCCTAATCTGCCGAGCGGACAGCACCGCTATTATAATAAAGTTATTAACCCCTAATCCGCCTCACTAACCCTATAATAAATAGTATTAACCCCTAATCTGCCCTCCCTAACATCGCCGACACCTAACTTCAAACATTAACCCCTAATCTGCTGACTGGAGCTCACCGCTATTCTAATAAATGTATTAACCCCTAAAGCTAAGTCTAACCCTAACACTAACACCCCCCTAAGTTAAATATAATTTAAATCTAACAAAATAAATTAACTCTTATTAAATAAATTATTCCTATTTAAAGCTAAATACTTACCTGTAAAATAAATCCTAATATAGCTACAATATAAATTATAATTATATTGTTCCGATCAGCCAATAGAATGCGAGCTCAATCTGATTGGATCAGCCAATCGGATTGAACTTGATTCTGATTGGCTGATTCCATCAGCCAATCAGAATATTCCTACCTTAATTCCGATTGGCTGATAGAATCCTATCAGCCAATCGGAATTCGAGGGACGCCATCTTGGATGACGTCATTTAAAGGAACCGTCATTCGGCGAGTAGGCGTCGGGAGAAGAGGATGTTCTGCATCGGCTGGAAGATGATGGCTCCCGAAGAAAGAAGATTGAAGATGCCGTTGATAGAAAACTTCAGCCGGATCATGGACCTCTTCAGCTCCCGCTTGGATCAAGACTTCAGCCGGATCATGGACCTCTTCAGCTCCCGCTTGGATGATGACTTCAGCCGGATCATGGACCTCTTCAGCCCCCCGCTTGGGCTTGGATCAGGACATCGGAGGAGCTCTTCTGGATCGATCGGTGAACCTGGTATGGTGAAGATAAGGTAGGAAGATCTTCAGGGGCTTAGTGTTAGGTTTATTTAAGGGGGGTTTGGGTTAGATTAGGGGTATGTGGGTGGTGGGTTGTAATGTTGGGGGGGGTATTGTATGTGTTTTTTTTACAGGCAAAAGAGCTGAATTCTTTGGGGCATGCCCCGCAAAGGGCCCTGTTCAGGGCTGGTAAGGTAAAAAAGCTTTGAACTTTAGTAATTTAGAATAGGGTAGGGCATTTTTTATTTTGGGGGTCTTTGTTATTTTATTAGGGGGCTTAGAGTAGGTGTAATTAGTTTAAAATTGTTGTAATATTTTTCTGATGTTTGTAAATATTTTTTATTTTTTGTAATTTAGTTCTTTTTTATTTTTTGTACTTTAGTTAGTTTATTTCATTGTATTTATTTGTAGATATTGTATTTAATTAATTTATTGATAGTGTAGTGTTAGGTTTAATTGTAGGTAATTGTAGGTATTTTATTTAATTAATTTATTGATAGTGTAGTGTTAGGTTTAATTGTAACTTAGGTTAGGATTTATTTTACAGGTAATTTTGTAATTATTTTAACTATTTTAGCTATTGTACCTGGTTAAAATAAATACAAAGTTACCTGTAAAATAAATATAAATCCTAAAATAGCTATAATATAAATATAATTTATATTGTAGCTATATTAGGATTTTTTTTTACAGGTAAGTATTTAGCTTTAAATAGGAATAATTTATTTAATAAGAGTTAATTTATTTTGTTAGATTTAAATTATATTTAATTTAGGGGGGTGTTAGTGTTAGGGTTAGACTTAGCTTTAGGGGTTAATACATTTATTAGAATAGCGGTGAGCTCCAGTCAGCAGATTAGGGGTTAATGTTTGAAGTTAGGTGTCGGCGATGTTAGGGAGGGCAGATTAGGGGTTAATACTATTTATTATAGGGTTAGTGAGGCGGATTAGGGGTTAATAACTTTATTATAATAGCGGTGCTGTCCGCTCGGCAGATTAGGGGTTAATAAGTGTAGGCAGGTGGAGGCGACGTTGTGGGGGGCAGATTTGGGGTTAATAAATATAATATAGGGGTCAGCGGTGTTAGGGGGAGCGGATTAGGGGTACATAAGGATAACGTAAGTAGCGGCGCTTTGTGGTCGGCAGATTAGGGGTTAATTATTGTAGGTAGCTGGCGGCGACGTTGTGGGGGGCAGGTTAGGGGTTAATAAATATAATATAGGGGTCGGCGGTGTTAGGGGCAGCAGATTAGGGGTACATAAGTATTATGTAGGTGGCGGTCGGCAGGTTAGGGGTTAAAAAAATTAATCGAGTGGCGGCGATGTGGGGGGACCTCGGTTTAGGGGTACATAGGTAGTTTATGGGTGTTAGTGTACTGTAGAGCACAGTAGTTAAGAGCTTTATGAACCGGCGTTAGCCCAGAAAGCTCTTAACTACTGACTTTTTTCTGCGGCTGGAGTTTTGTCGTTAGAATTCTAACGCTCACTTCAGACACGACTTTAAATACCAGAGTTAGAAAGATCCCATTGAAAAGATAAGATACGCAATTGACGTAAGGGGATCTGCGGTATGGAAAAGTCGCGACTGAAAAGTGAGCGTTAGACCCTTTCCTGACTGACTCCAAATACCGGCGGTAGCCTAAAACCAGCGTTAGGAGCCTCTAACGCTGGTTTTCACAGCTACCGCCAAACTCTAAATCTAGGCCTTAGGGTTTATTTTATAGGTAAGTATTTAGTTTTAAATAGGAATAATTTAGTTAATGCTAGGAATAATTTATTTTGATTTATTTAAATTATATTTAAGTTAGGGGGTGTTAGGGTTAGTGTTAGACTTAGGTTTAGGGGTTAATACATTTAATATAGTGGTGGAGGTGTAGAGGGGGCAGATTAGGGGTTAATAAATATAATGTAGGTGGCGGCGGGGTCCGGGAGTGGTGGTCTAGGGGTTAAACATTTATTAGAGTTGCGGTGGGATCCGGGAGTGGCGGTTTAGGGGTTAAACAATTTATTTAGTTGCGGCGGGGTCCGGGAGCGGCGGTTTAGGGGTTAAACAATTTATTTAGTTGCCGCGGCGTCCGGGAGCGGAGGTTTAGGGGGTTAACAGTATAGTATAGTGTGGGTGCTTAGTGACAGGGTACCAAGAAAGCTGAAAAAAAGCCGAAGAGCAGCGAGATCAATGACTGTTAGTTAACAACAGTCCGCTGCTCATTGCCCCGTACTTGGTGAGCGGCTTTTTGACAGCTTTTTTTGTAACTTTGGAGAACGTATTCAGGTCTGCGGCATCGATGTTAGTTGATCTTAGGCGAGCGTATTGGTGCCGTCGAATGCAGGTAAGTTGACAGGTTGATAAATAGAGGTCCATATTTTCAGTGTTAAAAGACGAACGCACAAACTTGTAATCTAGCTGTATGTGTATACCATATTATACTGCCTTGCAAACCTAATATATAGCACCGATATGTACAGTGGGGCAAAAAAGTATTTAGTCAGCCACCAATTGTGCAAGCTCTCCCACTTAAGAAGATGAGAGAGGCCTGTAATTTTCATCATAGGTATACCTCAACTATGAGAGACAAAATGTGGAAACAAATCCAGACAATCACATTGTCTGATTTGGAAAGAATTTATTTGCATATTATGGTGGAAAATAAGTATTTGGTCACCTACAAACAAGCAAGATTTCTGGCTCTCACAGACCTGTATCTTCTTCTTTAAGAGGCTCCTCTGTCCTCCACTCATTACCTGTATTAATGGCACCTGTTTGAACTTGTTATCAGTATAAAAGACACCTGTCCACAACCTCAAACAGTCACACTCCAAACTCCACTATGGTAAAGACCAAAGAGCTGTCGAAGGACACCAGAACCAAAATTGTAGACCTGCACCAGGCTGGGAAGACTGAATCTGCAATAGGCAAGCAGCTTGGTGTGAAGAAATCAACTGTGGGAGCAATAATTAGAAAATGGAAGACATACAAGACCTCTGATAATCTCCCTCGATCTGGGGCTCCACGCAAGATCTCACCCTGTGGGGTCAAAATTATCACAAGAACGGTGAGCAAACATCCCAGAACCACATGGGGGGACCTAGTGAATGACCTGCAGAGAGCTGGGACCAACGTAACAAAGGCTACCATCAGTAACACACTACGCCGCCAGGGACTCAGATCCTGCAGTGCCAGACGTGTCCCCCTGCTTAAGCCAGTACATGTCTGGACCCATCTGAAGTATGCTAGAGAGCATTTGGATGATCCAGAAGCGGATTGGGAGAATGTCATATGGTCAGATGAAACCAAAGTAGAATTGTTTGGAAGAAACACAACTCGTCGTGTTTGGAGGAGAGAGAATGCTGAGTTGCAACCAAAGAACACCATACCTACTGTGAAGCATGGGGGTGGCAACATCATGCTTTGGGGCTGTTTCTCTGCAAAGGGAACAGGGCGACTGATCCGTGTACATGAAAGAATGAATGGGGCCATGTATCGTGAGATTTTGAGTGCAAACCTCCTTCCATCAGCAAGTGCATTGAAGATGAAACTAGGCTGGGTCTTTCAGCATGACAATGATCCCAAACACACCGCCCAGGCAAAAAAGGAGTGGCTTCGTAAGAAGCATTTCAAGGTCCTGGAGTGGCCTAGCCAGTCTCCAGATCTCAACCCCATAGAAAACCTATGGAGTTAGTTGAAAGTCTGTGTTGCCCAGCGACAGCCCCAAAACATCACTGCTCTAGAGGATATCTGCATGCAGGAATGGGCCAACATACCAGTAACAGTGTGTGATAACCTTGTGAAGACTTACAGAAAACGTTTGACCTCTGCCAACAAAGGATATATAACAAAGTATTGAGATGAACTTTTGATATTGACCAAATACTTATTAACTTATTAACTTGCACAATTGATGGCTGACTAAATACTTTTTTAAAAATGGTGTGTTAAGCTTTTTAGGGCTTATAGATAGAGAGGGCGCCAAGGGCTAAAGGTATCAGACACCAATATAGTGTAAAAAATTATTTATTTAATAAAAATCAAACTATAAACATAAGAATCAACAAATAAACATAAAATCAACCAATCTAAATAGGGACGTCTCCCTAGGTATTTATAAAATCCTATGTAACGGCTAGTTGCTAAAATGTATTAAATATAAGAGTTCAGATAGACAAAAAATACATGTATGATCTGTAAAATTGCATAAATCAGTCAATAGCTAAAACTCAAGATAGATAAAACAAACACCTTTATGCATAGGTTAAAAAATTAGAAAAGCATATGCCCAAAGGATACAGCAGATATTCACTGTATGATATAGATTAGCGTGTTATTTTCCAATTATCCCACAGGTGGGTGAAACGCGTCGATTACCTTGTGACTTTGTAGCAGCTTACTAAGAGTGAATAAAGTTCACCCCATCTAGGAACAATATCGCTATTTTTAACCCGGGTTAATTTCTTCACTACAAATTTCTGACAGTGTGGATGAATCTGAATATCCAACTGTACCTGCAAGCTTAAACCTATGAATAGGGGGCTTGTGCATCGAAGAAGCTGAAAAAATCTACAATTTGGTTACACTGAATATCAGTACGCTACTATACAGCCTACATAAGAAACAATACGGACCAGGCGTGACGTCAGACGCCGTCCGTAAACGGCCGTTCATACACACGTGTGAGATCTGTGTTTGCAACTCGGGAGAGACTGTCTTGGCTCCCGCAGCGGTCCCTGGTGTGACTGAAGACTTCACAGGCGGTAAAGTAAAGTAAAATACTGCTTCAACAATGTTATAACTTTGACACTAAGCACTTTACGTTTTCAAATATACTGGACATATACAGGACTAATCTCCTCTATTGGAAAATAACACGCTAATCTATATCATACAGTGAATATCTGCTGTATCCTTTGGGCATATGCTTTTCTAATTTTTTAACCTATGCATAAAGGTGTTTGTTTTATCTATCTTGAGTTTTAGCTATTGACTGATTTATGCAATTTTACAGATCATACATGTATTTTTTGTCTATCTGAACTCTTATATTTAATACATTTTAGCAACTAGCCGTTACATAGGATTTTATAAATACCTAGGGAGACGTCCCTATTTAGATTGGTTGATTTTATGTTTATTTGTTGATTCTTATGTTTATAGTTTGATTTTTATTAAATAAA